>NC_091164.1:47312820-47441401 GCF_040958095.1 Procambarus clarkii | reverse complement strand
GGAAGGTGTCAGGGGAGGCAGGTGGTGGAAGGTGTCAGGGGAGGCAGGTAGGGGAAGGTGTCAGGGGAGGACAGGTGGTGGAAGGTGTCAGGGGAGGCAGGTGGTGGAAGTGTCTAGGGGAGGCAGGTGGTGGAAGGGTGTCAGGGGAGGCAGGTGGTGGAAGGTGTCAGGGGAGGCAGGTGGAGGAAGGTGTCAGGGGATGCAGGTGGTGGAAGGTGTCAGGGAGCAGGTGGTCGGAAGGTGTCAGGGGAGGCAGGTGGTTGGAAGGTGTCAGGGGAGGCAGGTGGTGGAAGGTGTCAGGGGAGGCAGGTGGTGGAAGGTGTCAGGGGAGGCAGGTAGTGGAAGGTGTCAGGGGAGGACAGGTGGTGGAAGGTATCAGGGGAGGCAGGTGGTGGAAGGTATTAGGGGAGGCAGGTGGTGGAAGGTGTCAGGGGAGGCAGGTGGTGGAAGGTGTCAGGGGAGGCAGGTGAGTGAAGGTGTCAGGGGAGGCAGGTGGTGGAAGGTGTCAGGGGAGGCAGGTGGTGGAAGGTGTCAGGGGAGGCAGGTAGTGTCAGGGGAGGCAGGTGGTGTAAGGTGTCATGGGAGGCAGGTGGTGGAAGGTGTCAGGGGAGGCAGGTGGTGGAAGGTGTCAGGGGAGGCAGGTGGTGAAGGTGTCAGGGGAGGCAGGTGTGGAAGGTGTCAGGGAGGCAGGTGGTGGAAGGTATCAGGGGAGGCAGGTGGTGGAAGGTGTCAGGGGAGGCAGGTGGTGGAAGGTGTCAGGGGAGGCAGGTGGTGGAAGGTGTCAGGGGAGGCAGGTGGTGGAAGGTGTCAGGGGAGGCAGGTGGTGGAAGGTATTAGGGGAGGCAGGTGGTGGAAGGTGTCAGGGGAGGCAGGTGGTGGAAGGTGTCAGGGGAGGCAGGTGGAGGAAGGTGTCAGGGGAGGCAGGTGGTGGAAGGTGTCAGGGGAGGCAGGTGGTGGAAGGTGTCAGGGGAGGCAGGTAGTGTCAGGGGAGGCAGGTGGTGTAAGGTGTAATGGGAGGCAGGTGGTGGAAGGTGTCAGGGGAGGCAGGTGGTGGAAGGTGTCAGGGGAGGCAGGTAGTGTCAGGGAGGCAGGTGGTGGAAGGTGTCAGGGAGGCAGGTGGTGGAAGGTATCAGGGGAGGCAGGTGGTCGAAGGTGTCAGGGGAGGCAGGTGGCGGAAGGTGTCAGGGGAGGCAGGTGGTGGAAGGTATCAGGGGAGGCAGGTGGTGGAAGGTGTCAGGGGAGGCAGGTGGTGGAAGGTGTCAGGGGAGGCAGGTAGTGTCAGGGGAGGCAGGTGGTGGAAGGTGTCAGGGGAGGCAGGTGGTGGAAGGTGTCAGGGGAGGCAGGTGGTGGAAGGTGTCAGGGGAGGCAGGTGGAGGAAGGTGTCAGGGGAGGCAGGTGGTGGAAGGTATCAGGGGAGGCAGGTGGTGGAAGGTGTCAGGGGAGGCAGGTGGTGGAAGGTGTCAGGGGAGGCAGGTGGTGGAAGGTGTCAGGGGAGGCAGGTGGTGGAAGGTGTCAGGGAGGCAGGTGGTGGAAGGTGTCAGGGGAGGCAGGTGATGGAAGGTGTCAGGGGAGGCAGGTGGTGGAAGGTATCAGGGGAGGCAGGTGGTGGAAGGTATCAGGGGAGGCAGGTGGTGGAAGGTGTCAGGGGAGGCAGGTAGTGTCAGGGGAGGCAGGTGGTGTAAGGTGCAAGGGGAGGCAGGTGGTGGAAGGTGTCAGGGGAGGCAGGTGGTGGAAGGTGTCAGGGGAGGCAGGTAGTGGAAGGTGTCAGGGGAGGCAGGTGGTGGAAGGTATCAGGGGAGGCAGGTGGTGGAAGGTATTCAGGGGAGGGCAGGTGGTGGAAGGTGTCAGGGGAGGCAGGTGGTGGAAGGTGTCAGGGAGGCAGGTGGAGGAAGGTGTCAGGGGAGGCAGGTGGTGGAAGGTGTCAGGGGAGGCAGGTGGTGGAAGGTGTCAGGGGAGGCAGGTGGTGGAAGGTGTCAGGGGAGGCAGGTAGTGTCAGGGGAGGCAGGTGGTGTAAGGTGTAATGGGAGGCAGGTGGTGGAAGGTATCAGGGGAGGCAGGTGGTGGAAGGTGTCAGGGGAGGCAGGTGGTGGAAGGTGTCAGGGGAGGCAGGTGGTGGAAGGTATCAGGGGAGGCAGGTGGTGGAAGGTGTCAGGGGAGGCAGGTGGTGGAAGGTGTCAGGGGAGGCAGGTGGTGGAAGGTGTCAGGGGAGGCAGGTGGTGGAAGGTGTCAGGGGAGGCAGGTGGTGGAAGGTGTCAGGGGAGGCAGGTAGTGGAAGGTGTCAGGGGAGACAGGTGGTGGAAGGTATCAGGGGAGGCAGGTGGTGGAAGGTATTAGGGGAGGCAGGTGGTGGAAGGTGTCAGGGGAGGCAGGTGGTGGAAGGTGTCAGGGGAGGCAGGTGGAGGAAGGTGTCAGGGGAGGCAGGTGGTGGAAGGTGTCAGGGGAGGCAGGTGGTGGAAGGTGTCAGGGGAGGCAGGTAGTGTCAGGGGAGGCAGGTGGTGTAAGGTGTAATGGGAGGCAGGTGGTGGAAGGTGTCAGGGGAGGCAGGTGGTGGAAGGTGTCAGGGGAGGCAGGTAGTGTCAGGGGAGGCAGGTGGTGGAAGGTGTCAGGGGAGGCAGGTGGTGGAAGGTATCAGGGGAGGCAGGTGGTCGAAGGTGTCAGGGGAGGCAGGTGGCGGAAGGTGTCAGGGGAGGCAGGTAGTGTCAGGGGAGGCAGGTGGTGGAAGGTATCAGGGGAGGCAGGTGGTGGAAGGTGTCAGGGGAGGCAGGTGGTGGAAGGTGTCAGGGGAGGCAGGTAGTGTCAGGGGAGGCAGGTGGTGGAAGGTGTCAGGGGAGGCAGGTGGTGGAAGGTGTCAGGGGAGGCAGGTGGAGGAAGGTGTCAGGGGAGGCAGGTAGTGTCAGGGGAGGCAGGTGGTGGAAGGTATCAGGGGAGGCAGGTGGTGGAAGGTGTCAGGGGAGGCAGGTGGTGGAAGGTGTCAGGGGAGGCAGGTGGTGGAAGGTGTCAGGGGAGGCAGGTGGTGGAAGGTGTCAGGGGAGGCAGGTGAAGGAAGGTGTCAGGGGAGGCAGGTGGTGGAAGGTATCAGGGGAGGCAGGTGGTGGAAGGTATCAGGGGAGGCAGGTGGTGGAAGGTGTCAGGGGAGGCAGGTAGTGTCAGGGGAGGCAGGTGGTGTAAGGTGCAAGGGGAGGCAGGTGGTGGAAGGTGTCAGGGGAGGCAGGTGGTGAAAGGTGTCAGGGGAGGCAGGTGAAGGAAGGTGTCAGGGGAGGCAGGTGGTGGAAGGTATCAGGGGAGGCAGGTGGTGGAAGGTGTCAGGGGAGGCAGGTGGTGGAAGGTGTCAGGGGAGGCAGGTGGTGGAAGGTGTCAGGGGAGGCAGGTGAAGGAAGGTGTCAGGGGAGGCAGGTGGTGGAAGGTATCAGGGGAGGCAGGTGGTGGAAGGTATCAGGGGAGGCAGGTGGTGGAAGGTGTCAGGGGAGGCAGGTAGTGTCAGGGGAGGCAGGTGGTGTAAGGTGCAAGGGGAGGCAGGTGGTGGAAGGTGTCAGGGGAGGCAGGTGGTGGAAGGTGTCAGGGGAGGCAGGTGAAGGAAGGTGTCAGGGAAGGCAGGTGGTGGAAGGTATCAGGGGAGGCAGGTGGTGGAAGGTATCAGGGGAGGCAGGTGGTGGAAGGTGTCAGGGGAGGCAGGTAGTGTCAGGGGAGGCAGGTGGTGTAAGGTGTAAGGGGAGGCAGGTGGTGGAAGGTGTCAGGGGAGGCAGGTGGTGGAAGGTGTCAGGGGAGGCAGGTGGTTGAAGGTGTCAGGGGAGGCAGGTGGTGGAAGGTGTCAGGGGAGGCAGGTGGTGGAAGGTGCCAGGGGAGGCAGGTGGTGGAAGGTGGAAGGGGAGGCAGGTGGTGGAAGGAGGCAGGGGAGGCAGGTGGTGGAAGGTGTCAGGGGAGGCAGGTGGTGGAAGGTGTCAGGGGAGGCAGGTGGTGGAAGGTGTCAGGGGAGGCAGGTGGTGGAAGGTGTCAGGGGAGGCAGGTGGTGGAAGGTGTCAGGGGAGGCAGGTGGTGGAAGGAGGCAGGTGGGGTCAGTGGTGAAAGGTGTCAGGGAAGGCAGGTGGTGGAAGGTATCAGGGGAGGCAGGTGGTGGAATGTGTCAGGGGAGGCAGGTGGTGGAAGGTGTCAAGGGAGGCAGGTGGTGGAAGGTGGAAGGGGAGGCAGGTGGTGGAAGGTATCAGGGGAGGCAGGTGGTGGAAGATGTCAGGGGAGGCAGGTGGTGGAAGGTGTCAGGTGAGGCAGGTGGTGGAAGGTGTCAGGGGAAGCAGGTGGTGGAAGGTATCAGGGGAGGCAGGTGGTGGAAGGTGTCAGGGGAGGCAGGTAGTGTCAGGGGAGGCAGGTGGTGGAAGGTGTCAGGGGAGGCAGGTGGTGGAAGGTGTCAGGGGAGGCAGGTGGTGGAAGGTGTCAGGGGAGGCAGGTGGTGGAAGGTGTCAGGGGAGGCAGGTGGTGGAAGGTGTCAGGGGAGGCAGGTGGTGGAATGTGTCAGGGGAGGCAGGTGGTGGAAGGTGTCAGGGGAGGCAGGTGGTGGAAGGTGTCAGGGGAGGCAGGTGGTGGAAGGTGTCAGGGGAGGCAGGTGGTGGAAGGTGTCAGGGGAGGCATGGTGGTGGAAGGTGTCAGGGGAGGCAGGTAGTGTCAGGGGAGGCAGGTGGTGGAAGGTATCAGGGGAGGCAGGTGGTGGAAGGTGTCAGGGGAGGCAGGTGGTGGAAGGTGTCAGGGGAGGCAGGTGGTGGAAGGTGTCAGGGGAGGCAGGTGGTGGAAGGTGTCAGGGGAGGCAGGTGAAGGAAGGTGTCAGGGGAGGCAGGTGGTGGAAGGTATCAGGGGAGGCAGGTGGTGGAAGGTATCAGGGGAGGCAGGTGGTGGAAGGTGTCAGGGGAGGCAGGTAGTGTCAGGGGAGGCAGGTGGTGTAAGGTGCAAGGGGAGGCAGGTGGTGGAAGGTGTCAGGGGAGGCAGGTGGTGGAAGGTGTCAGGGGAGGCAGGTAGTGGAAGGTGTCAGGGGAGACAGGTGGTGGAAGGTATCAGGGGAGGCAGGTGGTGGAAGGTATTAGGGGAGGGCAGGTGGTGGAAGGTGTCAGGGGAGGCAGGTGGTGGAAGGTGTCAGGGGAGGCAGGTGGAGGAAGGTGTCAGGGGAGGCAGGTGGTGGAAGGTGTCAGGGGAGGCAGGTGGTGGAAGGTGTCAGGGGAGGCAGGTGGTGGAAGGTGTCAGGGGAGGCAGGTAGTGTCAGGGGAGGCAGGTGGTGTAAGGTGTAATGGGAGGCAGGTGGTGGAAGGTATCAGGGGAGGCAGGTGGTGGAAGGTGTCAGGGGAGGCAGGTGGTGGAAGGTGTCAGGGGAGGCAGGTGGTGGAAGGTATCAGGGGAGGCAGGTGGTGGAAGGTGTCAGGGGAGGCAGGTGGTGGAAGGTGTCAGGGGAGGCAGGTGGTGGAAGGTGTCAGGGGAGGCAGGTGGTGGAAGGTGTCAGGGGAGGCAGGTGGTGGAAGGTGTCAGGGGAGGCAGGTAGTGGAAGGTGTCAGGGGAGACAGGTGGTGGAAGGTATCAGGGGAGGCAGGTGGTGGAAGGTATTAGGGGAGGCAGGTGGTGGAAGGTGTCAGGGGAGGCAGGTGGTGGAAGGTGTCAGGGGAGGCAGGTGGAGGAAGGTGTCAGGGGAGGCAGGTGGTGGAAGGTGTCAGGGGAGGCAGGTGGTGGAAGGTGTCAGGGGAGGCAGGTAGTGTCAGGGGAGGCAGGTGGTGTAAGGTGTAATGGGAGGCAGGTGGTGGAAGGTGTCAGGGGAGGCAGGTGGTGGAAGGTGTCAGGGGAGGCAGGTAGTGTCAGGGGAGGCAGGTAGTGTCAGGGGAGGCAGGTGGTGGAAGGTGTCAGGGGAGGCAGGTGGTGGAAGGTATCAGGGGAGGCAGGTGGTCGAAGGTGTCAGGGGAGGCAGGTGGCGGAAGGTGTCAGGGGAGGCAGGTAGTGTCAGGGGAGGCAGGTGGTGGAAGGTATCAGGGGAGGCAGGTGGTGGAAGGTGTCAGGGGAGGCAGGTGGTGGAAGGTGTCAGGGGAGGCAGGTAGTGTCAGGGGAGGCAGGTGGTGGAAGGTATCAGGGGAGGCAGGTGGTGGAAGGTGTCAGGGGAGGCAGGTGGTGGAAGGTGTCAGGGGAGGCAGGTGGTGGAAGGTGTCAGGGGAGGCAGGTGGTGGAAAGTGTCAGGAGAGGCAGGTGAAGGAAGGTGTCAGGGGAGGCAGGTGGTGGAAGGTATCAGGGGAGGCAGGTGGTGGAAGGTATCAGGGGAGGCAGGTGGTGGAAGGTGTCAGGGGAGGCAGGTAGTGTCAGGGGAGGCAGGTGGTGTAAGGTGCAAGGGGAGGCAGGTGGTGGAAGGTGTCAGGGGAGGCAGGTGGTGAAAGGTGTCAGGGGAGGCAGGTGAAGGAAGGTGTCAGGGGAGGCAGGTGGTGGAAGGTATCAGGGGAGGCAGGTGGTGGAAGGTGTCAGGGGAGGCAGGTGGTGGAAGGTGTCAGGGGAGGCAGGTGGTGGAAGGTGTCAGGGGAGGCAGGTGAAGGAAGGTGTCAGGGGAGGCAGGTGGTGGAAGGTATCAGGGGAGGCAGGTGGTGGAAGGTATCAGGGGAGGCAGGTGGTGGAAGGTGTCAGGGGAGGCAGGTAGTGTCAGGGGAGGCAGGTGGTGTAAGGTGCAAGGGGAGGCAGGTGGTGGAAGGTGTCAGGGGAGGCAGGTGGTGGAAGGTGTCAGGGGAGGCAGGTGAAGGAAGGTGTCAGGGAAGGCAGGTGGTGGAAGGTATCAGGGGAGGCAGGTGGTGGAAGGTATCAGGGGAGGCAGGTGGTGGAAGGTGTCAGGGGAGGCAGGTAGTGTCAGGGGAGGCAGGTGGTGTAAGGTGTAAGGGGAGGCAGGTGGTGGAAGGTGTCAGGGGAGGCAGGTGGTGGAAGGTGTCAGGGGAGGCAGGTGGTTGAAGGTGTCAGGGGAGGCAGGTGGTGGAAGGTGTCAGGGGAGGCAGGTGGTGGAAGGTGCCAGGGGAGGCAGGTGGTGGAAGGTGGAAGGGGAGGCAGGTGGTGGAAGGAGGCAGGGGAGGCAGGTGGTGGAAGGTGTCAGGGGAGGCAGGTGGTGGAAGGTGTCAGGGGAGGCAGGTGGTTGAAGGTGTCAGGGGAGGCAGGTGGTGGAAGGTGTCAGGGGAGGCAGGTGGTGGAAGGTGTCAGGGGAGGCAGGTGGTGGAAGGAGGCAGGTGGGGTCAGTGGTGGAAGGTGTCAGGGAAGGCAGGTGGTGGAAGGTATCAGGGGAGGCAGGTGGTGGAATGTGTCAGGGGAGGCAGGTGGTGGAAGGTGTCAAGGGAGGCAGGTGGTGGAAGGTGGAAGGGGAGGCAGGTGGTGGAAGGTATCAGGGGAGGCAGGTGGTGGAAGATGTCAGGGGAGGCAGGTGGTGGAAGGTGTCAGGTGAGGCAGGTGGTGGAAGGTGTCAGGGGAAGCAGGTGGTGGAAGGTATCAGGGGAGGCAGGTGGTGGAAGGTGTCAGGGGAGGCAGGTAGTGTCAGGGGAGGCAGGTGGTGGAAGGTGTCAGGGGAGGCAGGTGGTGGAAGGTGTCAGGGGAGGCAGGTGGTGGAAGGTGTCAGGGGAGGCAGGTGGTGGAAGGTGTCAGGGGAGGCAGGTGGTGGAAGGTGTCAGGGGAGGCAGGTGGTGGAATGTGTCAGGGGAGGCAGGTGGTGGAAGGTGTCAGGGGAGGCAGGTGGTGGAAGATGTCAGGGGAGGCAGGTGGTGGAAGGTGTCAGGGGAGGCAGGTGGTGGAAGGTGTCAGGGGAGGCTGGTGGGGGAACGTGTCAGGGGAGGCAGGTAGTGTCAGGGGAGGCAGGTGGTGGAAGGTATCAGGGGAGGCAGGTGGTGGAAGGTGTCAGGGGAGGCAGGTGGTGGAAGGTTTCAGGGGAGGCAGGTGGTGGAAGGTGTCAGGGGAGGCAGGTGGTGGAAGGTGTCAGGGGAGGCAGGTGAAGGAAGGTGTCAGGGGAGGCAGGTGGTGGAAGGTATCAGGGGAGGCAGGTGGTGGAAGGTATCAGGGGAGGCAGGTGGTGGAAGGTGTCAGGGGAGGCAGGTAGTGTCAGGGGAGGCAGGTGGTGTAAGGTGCAAGGGGAGGCAGGTGGTGGAAGGTGTCAGGGGAGGCAGGTGGTGGAAGGTGTCAGGGGAGGCAGGTAGTGGAAGGTGTCAGGGGAGACAGGTGGTGGAAGGTATCAGGGGAGGCAGGTGGTGGAAGGTATTAGGGGAGGGAGGTGGTGGAAGGTGTCAGGGGAGGCAGGTGGTGGAAGGTGTCAGGGGAGGCAGGTGGAGGAAGGTGTCAGGGGAGGCAGGTGGTGGAAGGTGTCAGGGGAGGCAGGTGGTGGAAGGTGTCAGGGGAGGCAGGTGGTGGAAGGTGTCAGGGGAGGCAGGTAGTGTCATGGGAGGCAGGTGGTGTAAGGTGTAATGGGAGGCAGGTGGTGGAAGGTATCAGGGGAGGCAGGTGGTGGAAGGTGTCAGGGGAGGCAGGTGGTGGAAGGTGTCAGGGGAGGCAGGTGGTGGAAGGTATCAGGGGAGGCAGGTGGTGGAAGGTGTCAGGGGAGGCAGGTGGTGGAAGGTGTCAGGGGAGGCAGGTGGTGGAAGGTGTCAGGGGAGGCAGGTGGTGGAAGGTGTCAGGGGAGGCAGGTGGTGGAAGGTGTCAGGGGAGGCAGGTAGTGGAAGGTGTCAGGGGAGACAGGTGGTGGAAGGTATCAGGGGAGGCAGGTGGTGGAAGGTATTAGGGGAGGCAGGTGGTGGAAGGTGTCAGGGGAGGCAGGTGGTGGAAGGTGTCAGGGGAGGCAGGTGGAGGAAGGTGTCAGGGGAGGCAGGTGGTGGAAGGTGTCAGGGGAGGCAGGTGGTGGAAGGTGTCAGGGGAGGCAGGTAGTGTCAGGGGAGGCAGGTGGTGTAAGGTGTAATGGGAGGCAGGTGGTGGAAGGTGTCAGGGGAGGCAGGTGGTGGAAGGTGTCAGGGGAGGCAGGTAGTGTCAGGGGAGGCAGGTAGTGTCAGGGGAGGCAGGTGGTGGAAGGTGTCAGGGGAGGCAGGTGGTGGAAGGTATCAGGGGAGGCAGGTGGTCGAAGGTGTCAGGGGAGGCAGGTGGCGGAAGGTGTCAGGGGAGGCAGGTAGTGTCAGGGGAGGCAGGTGGTGGAAGGTATCAGGGGAGGCAGGTGGTGGAAGGTGTCAGGGGAGGCAGGTGGTGGAAGGTGTCAGGGGAGGCAGGTAGTGTCAGGGGAGGCAGGTGGTGGAAGGTATCAGGGGAGGCAGGTGGTGGAAGGTGTCAGGGGAGGCAGGTGGTGGAAGGTGTCAGGGGAGGCAGGTGGTGGAAGGTGTCAGGGGAGGCAGGTGGTGGAAGGTGTCAGGGGAGGCAGGTGAAGGAAGGTGTCAGGGGAGGCAGGTGGTGGAAGGTATCAGGGGAGGCAGGTGGTGGAAGGTATCAGGGGAGGCAGGTGGTGGAAGGTGTCAGGGGAGGCAGGTAGTGTCAGGGGAGGCAGGTGGTGTAAGGTGCAAGGGGAGGCAGGTGGTGGAAGGTGTCAGGGGAGGCAGGTGGTGAAAGGTGTCAGGGGAGGCAGGTGAAGGAAGGTGTCAGGGGAGGCAGGTGGTGGAAGGTATCAGGGGAGGCAGGTGGTGGAAGGTGTCAGGGGAGGCAGGTGGTGGAAGGTGTCAGGGGAGGCAGGTGGTGGAAGGTGTCAGGGGAGGCAGGTGAAGGAAGGTGTCAGGGGAGGCAGGTGGTGGAAGGTATCAGGGGAGGCAGGTGGTGGAAGGTATCAGGGGAGGCAGGTGGTGGAAGGTGTCAGGGGAGGCAGGTAGTGTCAGGGGAGGCAGGTGGTGTAAGGTGCAAGGGGAGGCAGGTGGTGGAAGGTGTCAGGGGAGGCAGGTGGTGGAAGGTGTCAGGGGAGGCAGGTGAAGGAAGGTGTCAGGGAAGGCAGGTGGTGGAAGGTATCAGGGGAGGCAGGTGGTGGAAGGTATCAGGGGAGGCAGGTGGTGGAAGGTGTCAGGGGAGGCAGGTAGTGTCAGGGGAGGCAGGTGGTGTAAGGTGTAAGGGGAGGCAGGTGGTGGAAGGTGTCAGGGGAGGCAGGTGGTGGAAGGTGTCAGGGGAGGCAGGTGGTTGAAGGTGTCAGGGGAGGCAGGTGGTGGAAGGTGTCAGGGGAGGCAGGTGGTGGAAGGTGCCAGGGGAGGCAGGTGGTGGAAGGTGGAAGGGGAGGCAGGTGGTGGAAGGAGGCAGGGGAGGCAGGTGGTGGAAGGTGTCAGGGGAGGCAGGTGGTGGAAGGTGTCAGGGGAGGCAGGTGGTTGAAGGTGTCAGGGGAGGCAGGTGGTGGAAGGTGTCAGGGGAGGCAGGTGGTGGAAGGTGTCAGGGGAGGCAGGTGGTGGAAGGAGGCAGGTGGGGTCAGTGGTGGAAGGTGTCAGGGAAGGCAGGTGGTGGAAGGTATCAGGGGAGGCAGGTGGTGGAATGTGTCAGGGGAGGCAGGTGGTGGAAGGTGTCAAGGGAGGCAGGTGGTGGAAGGTGGAAGGGGAGGCAGGTGGTGGAAGGTATCAGGGGAGGCAGGTGGTGGAAGATGTCAGGGGAGGCAGGTGGTGGAAGGTGTCAGGTGAGGCAGGTGGTGGAAGGTGTCAGGGGAAGCAGGTGGTGGAAGGTATCAGGGGAGGCAGGTGGTGGAAGGTGTCAGGGGAGGCAGGTAGTGTCAGGGGAGGCAGGTGGTGGAAGGTGTCAGGAGAGGCAGGTGGTGGAAGGTGTCAGGGGAGGCAGGTGGTGGAAGGTGTCAGGGGAGGCAGGTGGTGGAAGGTGTCAGGGGAGGCAGGTGGTGGAAGGTGTCAGGGGAGGCAGGTGGTGGAATGTGTCAGGGGAGGCAGGTGGTGGAAGGTGTCAGGGGAGGCAGGTGGTGGAAGGTGTCAGGGGAGGCAGGTGGTGGAAGGTGTCAGGGGAGGCAGGTGGTGGAAGGTGTCAGGGGCGCTGGTGGGGGAACGTGTCAGGGGAGGCAGGTAGTGTCAGGGGAGGCAGGTGGTGGAAGGTGTCAGGGGAGGCAGGTGGTGGAAGGTATCAGGGGAGGCAGGTGGTGGAAGGTGTCAGGGGAGGCAGGTGGTGGAAGGTGTCAGGGGAGGCAGGTAGTGTCAGGGGAGGCAGGTGGTGGAAGGTGTCAGGGGAGGCAGGTGGTGGAAGGTGTCAGGGGAGGCAGGTGGTGGAAGGTGTCAGGGGAGGCAGGTGGTGGAAGGTGTCAGGGGAGGCAGGTGGTGGAAGGTGTCAGGGGAGGCAGGTGGTGGAAGGTGTCAGGGGAGGCAGGTGGTGGAAGGTGTCAGGGGAGGCAGGTGGTGGAAGGTGTCAGGGGAGGCAGGTGGTGGAAGGTGTCAGGGGAGGCAGGTGGTGGAAGGTGTCAGGGGAGGCAGGTGGTGGAAGGTGTCAGGGGAGGCAGGTGGTGGAAGGTGTCAGGGGAGGCAGGTGGAGGAAGGTGTCAGGGGAGGCAGGTAGTGTCAGGGGAGGCAGGTGGTGGAAGGTGTCAGGGGAGGCAGGTGGTGGAAGGTGTCAGGGGAGGCAGGTGGTGGAAGGTGTCAGGGGAGGCAGGTGGAGGAAGGTGTCAGGGGAGGCAGGTAGTGTCAGGGGAGGCAGGTGGTGGAAGGTATCAGGGGAGGCAAGTGGTGGAAGGTGTCAGGGGAGGCAGGTGGTGGAAGGTGTCAGGGGAGGCAGGTAGTGTCAGGGGAGGCAGGTGGTGGAAGGTGTCAGGGGAGGCAGGTGGTGGAAGGTGTCAGGGGAGGCAGGTGGTGGAAGGTATCAGGGGAGGCAGGTGGTGGAAGGTGTCAGGGGAGGCAGGTGGTGGAAGGTGTCAGGGGAGGCAGGTGGTGGAAGGTGTCAGGGGAGGCAGGTGGTGGAAGGTGTCAGGGGAGGCAGGTGGTGGAAGGTGTCAGGGGAGGCAGGTAGTGGAAGGTGTCAGGGGAGACAGGTGGTGGAAGGTATCAGGGGAGGCAGGTGGTGGAAGGTATTAGGGGAGGCAGGTGGTGGAAGGTGTCAGGGGAGGCAGGTGGTGGAAGGTGTCAGGGGAGGCAGGTGGAGGAAGGTGTCAGGGGAGGCAGGTGGTGGAAGGTGTCAGGGGAGGCAGGTGGTGGAAGGTGTCAGGGGAGGCAGGTAGTGTCAGGGGAGGCAGGTGGTGTAAGGTGTAATGGGAGGCAGGTGGTGGAAGGTATCAGGGGAGGCAGGTGGTGGAAGGTGTCAGGGGAGGCAGGTGGTGGAAGGTGTCAGGGGAGGCAGGTGGTGGAAGGTATCAGGGGAGGCAGGTGGTGGAAGGTGTCAGGGGAGGCAGGTGGTGGAAGGTGTCAGGGGAGGCAGGTGGTGGAAGGTGTCAGGGGAGGCAGGTGGTGGAAGGTGTCAGGGGAGGCAGGTGGTGGAAGGTGTCAGGGGAGGCAGGTAGTGGAAGGTGTCAGGGGAGACAGGTGGTGGAAGGTATCAGGGGAGGCAGGTGGTGGAAGGTATTAGGGGAGGCAGGTGGTGGAAGGTGTCAGGGGAGGCAGGTGGTGGAAGGTGTCAGGGGAGGCAGGTGGAGGAAGGTGTCAGGGGAGGCAGGTGGTGGAAGGTTTCAGGGGAGGCAGGTGGTGGAAGGTGTCAGGGGAGGCAGGTAGTGTCAGGGGAGGCAGGTGGTGTAAGGTGTAATGGGAGGCAGGTGGTGGAAGGTGTCAGGGGAGGCAGGTGGTGGAAGGTGTCAGGGGAGGCAGGTAGTGTCAGGGGAGGCAGGTGGTGGAAGGTGTCAGGGGAGGCAGGTGGTGGAAGGTATCAGGGGAGGCAGGTGGTCGAAGGTGTCAGGGGAGGCAGGTGGCGGAAGGTGTCAGGGGAGGCAGGTAGTGTCAGGGGAGGCAGGTGGTGGAAGGTATCAGGGGAGGCAGGTGGTGGAAGGTGTCAGGGGAGGCAGGTGGTGGAAGGTGTCAGGGGAGGCAGGTAGTGTCAGGGGAGGCAGGTGGTGGAAGGTGTCAGGGGAGGCAGGTGGTGGAAGGTGTCAGGGGAGGCAGGTGGTGGAAGGTGTCAGGGGAGGCAGGTGGAGGAAGGTGTCAGGGGAGGCAGGTAGTGTCAGGGGAGGCAGGTGGTGGAAGGTATCAGGGGAGGCAGGTGGTGGAAGGTGTCAGGGGAGGCAGGTGGTGGAAGGTGTCAGGGGAGGCAGGTGGTGGAAGGTGTCAGGGGAGGCAGGTGGTGGAAGGTGTCAGGGGAGGCAGGTGAAGGAAGGTGTCAGGGGAGGCAGGTGGTGGAAGGTATCAGGGGAGGCAGGTGGTGGAAGGTATCAGGGGAGGCAGGTGGTGGAAGGTGTCAGGGGAGGCAGGTAGTGTCAGGGGAGGCAGGTGGTGTAAGGTGCAAGGGGAGGCAGGTGGTGGAAGGTGTCAGGGGAGGCAGGTGGTGAAAGGTGTCAGGGGAGGCAGGTGAAGGAAGGTGTCAGGGGAGGCAGGTGGTGGAAGGTATCAGGGGAGGCAGGTGGTGGAAGGTGTCAGGGGAGGCAGGTGGTGGAAGGTGTCAGGGGAGGCAGGAGGTGGAAGGTGTCAGGGGAGGCAGGTGAAGGAAGGTGTCAGGGGAGGCAGGTGGTGGAAGGTATCAGGGGAGGCAGGTGGTGGAAGGTATCAGGGGAGGCAGGTGGTGGAAGGTGTCAGGGGAGGCAGGTAGTGTCAGGGGAGGCAGGTGGTGTAAGGTGCAAGGGGAGGCAGGTGGTGGAAGGTGTCAGGGGAGGCAGGTGGTGGAAGGTGTCAGGGGAGGCAGGTGAAGGAAGGTGTCAGGGAAGGCAGGTGGTGGAAGGTATCAGGAGAGGCAGGTGGTGGAAGGTATCAGGGGAGGCAGGTGGTGGAAGGTGTCAGGGGAGGCAGGTAGTGTCAGGGGAGGCAGGTGGTGTAAGGTGTAAGGGGAGGCAGGTGGTGGAAGGTGTCAGGGGAGGCAGGTGGTGGAAGGTGTCAGGGGAGGCAGGTGGTTGAAGGTGTCAGGGGAGGCAGGTAGTGTCAGGGGAGGCAGGTGGTGGAAGGTGTCAGGGGAGGCAGGTAGTGTCAGGGGAGGCAGGTGGTGGAAGGTGTCAGGGGAGGCAGGTGGTGGAAGGTGTCAGGGGAGGCAGGTGGTGGAAGGTGTCAGGGGAGGCAGGTGGTGGAAGGTGTCAGGGGAGGCAGGTGGTGGAAGGTGTCAGGGGAGGCAGGTGGTGGAAGGTGTCAGGGGAGGCAGGTGGTGGAAGGTGTCAGGGGAGGCAGGTAGTGTCAGGGGAGGCAGGTGGTGGAAGGTGTCAGGGGAGGCAGGTGGTGGAAGGTGTCAGGGGAGACAGGTGGTGGAAGGTGTCAGGGGAGGCAGGTGGTGGAAGGTGTCAGGGGAGGCAGGTGGTGGAAGGAGGCAGGTGGGGTCAGTGGTGGAAGGTGTTGTCAGGGGAGGTGTAAGTAGAGAGAGAAGGGTGTTGACATCGCATGGCTGCCAAACCTCTTATTCATACTCTATTAACCTAACCTAACCTAACCTAACCTAACCAGGAGTCTCGTCGTGGACGTGGTGGTGAGCAGACGTGTTTTGATTCGCTCTGATACTGGCGTCTGGTGGGTGGACGTGTTTGTCGTCGCTGTTGGCCTGCGTGTTAACGGATGGGCGGATAATGTCATGCAGGGAGTGGTATATGTGCCGTCATGGGCTCCTACACACCTCCACTAAAGCGGAAGGAGTCCATAGGATTCAAGTTTAGTTGTCATGCTGATCCCGACCTTGTATCCACGGCGATCTTCGATGTGTTACAGATCAAGCAGGAAGAAATATTTGGTTACCAACCACTGCCAGGGAACAGAGTGGTGTTGAAATTTGAAAACAATGTAGCATTTTCAGAGTTTCTTAAGAAGTATGATGATGAAATTCTAAGTACCTAATGGGAAAGGATCAGTACAAGTGATTAATTTGAGCAAAACGTTTACATATGTTTCTGTGAGGGATGCGCCATTTAAAATGTTGAATAGAACTATTATACACATACTGGAACAATATGGAAAAGTGGACAATGCTCATTTTAATAAATATACCTATGGCCCAGGGAAAGGGTGTTTTAATGGAACACTAACAGTAAAGATCTCCGTGGTGTAGTGGTAAGACACTCGCCTGGCGTTCCGCGAGCGCTATGTCATGGGTTCGTATCCTGGCCGGGGAGGATTTACTGGGCGCAATTCCTTAACTGTAGCCTCTGTTTAACGCAACAGTAAAATGTGTACTTGGATGAAAAAACGATTCTTCGCGGCAGGGGATCGTATTCCAGGGACCTGCCCGAAACGCTACGCGTACTAGTGGCTGTACAAGAATGTAACAACTCTTGTATATATCTCAAAAAAAAAAAAAAAAGATGGAACTTCACCGTAATATTCCTTCATCAATGTCAGTAGCAGGTCATTATATTAAATTTATATATAATGGCCAAATGCAAACTTGTTTTAAGTGTGGGCGTACTGGTCACATGGCTGCTGCGCCTGCCAGGTGGAGGCATCAGAACGGATCAACATTTTTCATGAACATGACTTTCTGCCATTAATAGAGGATAGTGTATCAGGAAATGAACCCACTGTTGTAAATACTGTAGTTCCAGGTGAGGTAGATGAAGTAACCCACAACTCTGTAAGTGAAACGTCTGTGGGAGTGACTCCCAGTGGGAATGAGGCCAGTGAAGGTAACTTAGATCAGGACGATAAAGGTAATGCAGACAAGGAGGGTACAGACGACACTGCTCAGGACACTTTACCGGCTGTTGGTCACCCTAGCGAGGGTGAGGTAAGTCTGGACACTATGCATGTGGACGCCCATAACATAGGCGCTGACGCTGCGAAGAGCTGCGAGGCTGGCGGTGGTGCTGATCTTGGTGAGGTGACGATGGAACAAGTAATTGGTTGTCAACTGGATGTAGAGGATGACACCATGGAGGATAGTGATGTAGAAATGTCTGTGCAGAGGGCAACTCCGCCCTCTTCAGTAAGGTATGATAGAAAGGGTAGGGGTAGTGTGAAGGCTGGGGGTGTGAAGGCTATGGGTGTGAAGGCTGGTTCTGTAACCAGTCATGTGAAGAAATGGAAAAAATTTTCTCGGAGTATTGATCTGGAACGTATGAAGGACTACGCTGCTAAATTAAAAGTCTCTGAAAAAATTGAGCAGGTTGTTGACGTTGAAGTTCACCGTGATCAAGGCCCCGAAGAGTCACCAAAACGTAGCGAGGGCACAGTACAACCGGTGAGTGAGGATCATGGTAAAGAGAACAGTGATAAGACATGGTGGGATCTTGTGGAACATGAACAGAATCGAAACGCAAGTGCAAATGTTAAACTTAGATTTCGAAAAGGGAAAGATGACACTAAGATAGTGTCAAGTGAGATAATGATGTATAAAGAGTAATTTTGGTTTCTCTCAAAATTACATTCGGGAAGCCTATTAATTTTAATTGTGCTACTTTGAACATTAATGGGCTCAATTGTAGAAATAAACAGTTGCAGCTGTTATCATTGTTTAAATATCATAATTTGGATGTACTTTTAGTGCAAGAACACAATGTACAAGATGTTAAGAAACTTGATGTGCTGCTTGATTTCTTTGAAATATTGATAAAGCCAACGACCTTGTTGAAAGGTGGTACGATGATATTGATTGCTAAGCGAGCCCACATCAAGGTTCTTAATACTGAAATGGATGATAATGGTAATGTTTTATATGCGTAGATTATCTTTTTTGACACAATAATTCCTGTACTTAATGTGTATGCTCCCTCTGGCACCCGCAGGAAGAAAGAGAGGGAGGACTTGGACCTAGATTCAGGAAGCTCTGTGTATTTCTTCGTAAGTGGGTTTGCTACGAAGGTTCCTAAGTGCGCCCTAAGAAGATGCTTAGGTGTGATTCAATAAGGTCCACTTAGGAAGAAATTTGTTGGTTCACCTGAGTGCCGATAGAGGTCACTACTGTGTTTCGTTTGGCCAATCAGAGAGCAGCAACATTCTTCATATTGAAGATTTAGCGCTGGTTTATCGGAGCTCTACTGCCTCCTATTTACGTCGAATTTTCTTATAAAATTAGTATATTTCGAAGTAAAACAATGTTTTTTCAACTTCTACAGCCATCACCGACATTGTAGTAAACAAATATGTTACATTTGTTGTTTACCTACGTAATTCTAAGAGATACTGTGTACTGTCCTTGTTGCTCGGAAGATGCGCTGACAATTATTGTATATATTTACTGAATTTACCCAAGGGCCACTAA
This sequence comes from Procambarus clarkii, assembly GCF_040958095.1. Lineage (NCBI taxonomy): Eukaryota > Metazoa > Arthropoda > Malacostraca > Decapoda > Cambaridae > Procambarus > Procambarus clarkii. The sequence goes on along the minus strand of NC_091164.1, from coordinate 47,424,193 downwards.
CTATCTAGTGACCTCGAAGAGGACAGAAAGCCGGCGGCTTGTTAAAGGGCCCGCCAATTGTCTTAATGATATTTTTAAGCTGGAATTTGGCATTTACGGCTTCAGCGGGTAAGCGGTTCCATAGGTTTATAGCCCTCTATACAGAGGGAAAAAAACATCTGTTTTCAGTCCTACTTGAGAGAACATACTCTCCAACACTATATCTGTGATTGTCCTGTTATCAGTGATTTCATACCAAATGGTATGAGGTATTTTGAGCTCTGTAATAAACATAAACATATAAATTTTGACACTAGCTCTCCACATATGTCAGTTGCTTAATTTCTGTAATAAACATAAACATATAAATTTTGACACTAGCTCTCCACATATGTCAGTTGCTTAATTTAGAACTTGTACTTGAGGTCGATCTCGAACCCATTGTTGATGTGATGACTTATATTGAATTTTGTAACTAGCTCATCAAGATTGTAACTTGCTTAGCTAAATGAATTGTGGGGTTCAGTCCCTGAGCCCATTATGTGCCTCTGTAACCCTTTCCACTACCGCCCACAAGATGGGTATGGGGTGCATAATAAATGAACTAAACTAAAACTAAAGCTCATGAAGATTGTAACTTGCTTAGCTAAATGAATTGTGGGGTTCAGTCCCTGAGCCCATTATGTGCCTCTGTAACCCTTTCCACTACTGCCCACAAGATGGGTATGGGGTGCATAATAAATGAACTAAACTAACTCCTAATTCCATGTATGACTGGCCATCCTGTGAGGTGAGGATGTTGGATGAGCTTGTAGCTGGTTTTTGACCTACACTGTGTGGTCCTTTATACAGAATAGGGAAGCAGCACATTGCTGTGTATACCTAAACATGTTTAAAAATACATTGTTTGAGAGGAGTCTTGTAGAAACTGGTAAGAGTAATTATAATATAATGTTTCCATGATTCAGTGCTTACCTCTTGTGAAAATTGCTTAGAGTTGTTTAGTCAGAGTTGATTTGTTTTTTGTATTGAGGCTGGTATTTTCTAAATTGATTCCATGTACAGTATGTCTAACCTTCCTGTGAGATGGGAGTATTAGATAAACTTATAGCTAGTTTTTTATCTACACTGTGTAATATTCCATATAGAATAGGGTAGTAGTACATTGCTGTGTATACCTAATCTTCTTAATAAAAAAATCAGTAATAAAGATTTTAAATTATAGTTTGTATTATTACAAATTCAGTACTGTATTATCCTTATTAAATCATGTTGACCATGGATCATTAAGATCTCATGTTGATATGTAATAGTCATATTTCTTTTGAACTTCTAATCCATGCTAATCATTAATTAAATTGTGCATTATGTCTCAATTTTTCACTTCCTTGGATATACTGTACAGTACAAAAAGATAGGATAAAAATAAACCAGTAATATATCTTTCATTATATTTTTCATTTAAATAACTGCATCAATATTTTTACAGCTGACAGAATTTGTTTTACCATACAGGTGCATTATTTATTAAAAAAAAATTTGGTTTATTGATACACACAATGGTGCTACATAGCCTTCCCAGCTTGGTGCCTTCTTTTAATACTTACTGATTAAAAAATAAATAATAAATACATTTTATTCAGGAAAAGTACATACAGTTGATTTACAAACATAATGTTGGATTTATAGACAGAGCTAGTACATACAATACCTAAAGCCACTAATACTCATAGCATTTCGGGCAAGGTGTGGGGGGGGGGAAACACAGACTAAAACTTAATAGTAATCGGGATTAGGTATAAATTGTGTTGAAAGAAGGAATAAAAAATACAAAAAGGGGGGGTTAACATAGCATAAATCAGCAATTGCACATGTTTGTAAACAGCATTGTTTAAAAAATAGCAAGACATGGGTTGACATTTAGGAGGTAAGTTAGGTTACATGGAGTTAATTAAGCAGTACTTGGTTTAACTCTTAAACTGGTTGAGAGAGGTACAGCCTTTGACATGATTCGGGAGGTCATTCCACATTCTGGGTCTCTTGATTTGTAGAGCACTTCTAGTTTGGTTACACACAGCCAAATTGAGTAACAGGAAGAGGTCTTGGACACAAATTTGTTCCATGCTAAATGTAGAGGAATCAGCTGAGTATTCCTCAAATAAAATAAGTTGCCTCAGCTTATAAGGTAAATAAAATAAGCATTTCTCAAATAAGTAGCTGCCTCAACTCACTGCCTTACTGCTACATAGCCTTCCCGGCATGGTGCCTTCTTTTGATAATTACTTGTTCCACACCCAAATTGTATAACAGGAAGAGGTCTTGGACCCCTACTTCCCTCTCTCTTTTTTTATAATCTATATAGTCATAATTATAGCTTTAAGTATTCAATGAATAAAGTTTGTGACATTTTTACCCTTCTCCTTACCTAACATCATTTGTGCAGCATATTTTTATTTTATGTCTCACCCAGATTTAATTTCAAAATAAAACCAAACTAAATAAATTAGAAATGGGTATATATAGCTAAGGTACACCCTTACTACTAGGTGAACAGGGGCATTTGGTGATAGTAAATGATCCCATCAGGCAGGGCTCATCACCTTCTCTCATATTTCACGTTCACCAGTGTTTATTTACTTAATAACTACTGGTATAATATCTTGCTATTATAAAACTAATTCTACTATCATCAAACACATATTTACTTTAAGTTTCAAGCAGAGAATGCATATATAACTAACACGAAGGACTTCTCTTCACTAGATTCACCAGCTATAATATTTTGGTCATGTTCCAATATCATAAATCGATCCCAGTATTATGTAGTAAAGAAAAAATGACTTATATCCAGTTTACGTAAAGCTACGAGTGGTCGAAACCACACTTAAATCCCGGAATGAATTTACGAAGGTTTTTCCACTTAGTGTAGCTACTTGAATACGGACGTAGCCGCCACGAAGGCGCTAAGACGGAAAACGTTCTTAGCTAAGAGGAAAAACCTTCGTGAGTACCTTCCTGAATCCGGCCCCTGTTCTCTAACGAGTTATTATATTTTTTCAGAAATGATACGCGTAACGTTATTTTTGGTGGCGACTTTAATTGTGTCACTTCTATGAGAGATTGTAGCATTCAGTCGAACGCATGTGTATCTCTTGCTTTAATTACACTTTTGAAATGTATTGGTCTCAAGGATGCAAATAGCATTAACGGAGGTGTATATGAATACACATATGTTCGCCAGAATTATGGTTCTAGGTTTGGCAGAAAATATATATGCACTCGTTACATGATAAAATTAGTTCTTGCAGTACTGTTCCGGTCAGCTTTTCAGATCACTGTATGGTTGTCGTGAAGCTTGTTATTGACGATCAGGTTAAAGTGGGGATAGGGTCATGGAAGCTCAATTGCAGTCTGTTGCAAAGTAGAGATGTAATTGATAATTTTCAAGTATTGTGGGAACATCTGGTTGGGCAAAAACATAAGTTCAGATGTCTGTTGGAGTGGCATGCAAAAGTTTCTTCGTGAAAGTATCCAAACGAAAGGCTGCTGAAAAATATGGTCTGTTAAACTTATTCCAACACAGACTAAAACAACTTTATGTAAAGGTCAATATGGGATTAGACAAGTATGAAGAAATTACCATTTTAAAAGACAGAATTAACAAATTGAGGGATTAAATATCTGAAGGAGTCAATGTTCGCCTCCAGATTAATGATAGGATGTATGGTGAAAAACTCTCTCTTTATTTGTTAAGTAAAGTCAAGAATAACAAGGGTACAGCACTTGTGACTAGTATTAAAGCAGGTGATGGGATGGATATGACAAATACGGATGGGATTGTATGTTATGTTCGAGGTGAATTAGAGAAATTGTACAAAAAAGTGAACGTGGACCAAGGTATGTGGGAGTATTTCGTTGGAAAATGTACACGGGGTTTAACCCAGGATGACAACACGTCATTATTGGCAGATGTAGATAAGCAGGAAGTGTGGAGTGTGGTCAAGAGTTTAAAGAAAGGTAAATCACCTGGCTGTGATGGGTTCCGGCGGAATTTTATTTCTATCTATGGGATGTCATTGGTAAAGACTTTGTACAAGTGGTGCAGTATAGCATACAGCACAGGAAGCTTAGCATGTCACAATCTCATGGGATTAGGGGGGTTCCTCCCTGGAATTATGAGAGTTGTTGTAGGGTATTCATAATTTATTATCCTGATACATGTGAAAGGTGCTGCACCTAGGCCAAGTTTCAGCATCTCAGCCTAAATAGAGAAGGAGAAAAAAAAAAATATACAATTTTTCAACAATGTTCAATTGCTTTCACAGCCCACAATTGTGAACCAAAATTATTTCTACGACACTCAGCTATGACCTTACTATATAATAAAGATTTGGTAGTACGATCTTTATCCCAGATGTATTTAGTGCAATAATACAGATTTTTAAAAGTTTCCCAAAAATGTATGCAACAAAATGAAGTGTATCATTATTTATAAAATCAATAAATCTACGTAGATAAGAAAAATAACTACCGTTTTTAGAGGCGTAAACTCTACATATAATGTGCAAGTTTCATGTAAATTGAATAATAAATAAACGCTGTGAAGGCAGATCTAGTTGTAAAAGTTGGAGTTGCGTAGCGCGCGCGACAAGTTACTCTACTCGCGGTCACTCGTGACAATGCGTGATTTACACATTGCGGCCAGCTCGTACCTTCTATGGAGAGCTCGCATGCATCTAGCTTTCAATGCTTTTCTCTTGTTCGTTTGGTAAGTCATATTGCAGTACAAATAGCAAAAATAGCATGAGTTCTGGGAGATATTGAGAGCGCGTCAGCGATACATCCACTCCCCAAGAGACACACACAGTGACTGAAGGGCTGAGCCACGTACCACCCTCTCTCACACGAGACTGTTGCCAATGAGTGAGTTTATATTCATTTTATGCATAACATGTTATTTTCAACGCTATTACGAAAAATAAGACTTCTACAACGTAAGATACAATACCCCGCGGCGCACCAACGCGCGAGGACCAGATTCACGAAAGTTGCAGCGGGAAATTTGACTCTAATTACGTTATTTTTCAAGATAGGATAAAACGGTTTGCACCACAGTGTTGCCAGAACGTTGTATTTTTCGTAAATATTCCATTTTTCTTCGGGTTTTCGGGTACCATGGCCCCTTAAGATGATACCTAAAACGGGTGATTTGCATATTCTAACGAACTGGAGGCCACTTTCCCTACTAAACCAGGATTATAAAATAGTATCGAAACTGTTGGCAAATAGACTTAGGATTGCAATGGATAAACTTATATCAAAGGAACAGTTTTGTGGTGTACCTGGAAGATCTATAATCAATTGTAATAATGTAATTAGGGATGTTGTGTATTATGTGTCTGAGAATAATGTTCCTTCCTCCATGATAAACCTCGACTGGTCGAAAGCCTTTGACCGTGTTGATGTTCAGTTTGTATTAGAAATATTGGATAGGGTAGGAGTGGCACAAGAATTTATTGATTGGATCCGTATGCTTTATAAACAGTGTATCAATGGAGTCTTAAGTAAACCTTTTTCAGTTGAACGATCTGTACGTCAGGGTTGTCCCCTTTCAATGATTTTGTATGTTATATTTCAAGAGCCACTGTATTTGGCAATAAAAAGCAATGACTTTATTGTTCCACCTCGTCTTCCTAATGCTATGGCACTTCCTGTTGTTGGTTATGCAGACGATACAACTATTTTTGTGTCGACAGAAGACTCGGTGGTGAATGCTCAGAATGAGTTAGACAACTTTGAAAGAGCGACAGGTGCTGTTATTAACAAGAACAAAACGTGTATGATGGGGCTTGGCAGTTGGTGTAATAAGGTTAACTGGACAGGTTCATGGTTCAAGGTAGTGGAGTCTATTAAAGCTCTTGGGATTTGCTGGTGTAAAACATATTAAACAACATTGGTTACGAATTGGCAAGTACTATGTGGGAATATAATAGTTGCAACGAATATGTTGTCAAATAGGAAATTGACCCTGTTTCAGAAGGCTGTAATAATCAATTGCAAAATTTTGTCTAAAGTGTGGTATTTGTCTCACAGCTTTCCCATAGACAAGAAAAGTGCCATAGAGATTGACAAAACTATTTTTAGATATGTATGGTATGGTAGATACCAACCAATTAAACGAACTACCCTATGTAAAGGTAAGAAAAACGGTGGAATAGGAATACTGAATGTGTACCATAAGTCATTGGCAATCTTATGTGTTACTTTTAGAAAGGAGATAATGCAGAGGGATAGTGTAAATGCACTAGGACATTACTATTGTAAATTACATGTTAGCTACTTGATACATATGCCAGAGTATACTGACCTTGCCTTTATTTCACCGCACTTTTATTCATGTGCAATTGATGTTCTCAGGCGGATTTGTAATATTGAAGGTTTTTTAATGATGAACAGTAAACAAGTGTATGATGTTATACTACCAAATATAGTTCCTAGAGTAGAGGAGGCATATCCACTCTTTAGCTGGCAAGTAATATGGGCAAACCTTCATGTTAAATTTATTGCCCCAAAACAACGTGAGCTGTCGTATTGCTATATTCATGAGACCCTCCCTACTAATGATAGGTTGTTGATGTTGGGCATTAAGGACAACAATAGGTGTGACCAATGTACTGAAATTGAAAATAATATGCATATATTTTATTTCTGTAAGCAGAAAGTTGTTCTTGTGAACTGGATTAGAGACACTCTTAAAGCTTTATGTGGACCAAGTATTAGAGTGGAGTTAATGAGGTTTTTAATCTTTCATATTGACATAAAATGCAAGAAAATTAGGAATACAATAATTATGTTACTTTCTGATTACATTTTTTGTGTGTGGATAGGCAGGCAGGAAGGTTACTCAGTAGACAAAATATTGAAGTTCTTGCGAGGCAGGATCAGGTATAACATTATTGGGGTTTACGGCTCATGCTCGGTGATGATATGGAAAATTTGTTTACTGAGAATTATATAAAATATATATAAATGTAATAATTTCCCCTGTATTTTAATGTAAATTTATTCTCCAATTTTTGTAAATCGTTTATGGGTAAATAAGTATAACATTCAGTTTTTTTCTAAAGATCTTGTTCTGTACTACTGAAACACTTGTTCACTAAGAATTGTAATGTATAATTGCCTTGTAAAAGTTATGTATATGTAATTTATATTGTATTTTTTTAAATAAAGATAAAAAAATCTTAGCTGTAAAATATTTATGCCAAAATATGTTAATTTTCGTGTATTAATATACATTACTGTATTAATCATTAACATGTTTTCTGGGGGGAGCCCCGTCGGCTCCCCGGAGCTTTACCGGCTGATATGCTAATGTCAGACTTTGGCATCAGTCATGTGTATGGAGTTCTAGGGCCTACCGGGGACCACGAGCCAGAACCTGGCCCCCTCAGAGAGGCAAGGGGAGCAATGGCCTATAGAAACCCCCGTGTGGTTGGAAGCATTCTATGTCTGCCATCGACCGGGTCAAGCATCCAGAAAGGTAAGCATTCCAAAACAAACCCCTATTCTGGTGAAAATTGCTACCTAAGCCAAACTAGTGAATAGAACTCTTCAACAGAAAACAAGGAAACTAGTATGACGTCATACGTCACCGCGCCGCTGTCTGCGCAGCTCCCCCCTCCCCGGGAGGGGGAAGGGGGAGCCCCAGACCTCCCACGCCGGCTATCCACCCATCAGTTCTTCGGCTGATGCTATAGGCAATGGTTATGTGCTCCGGCTCCAGTGGTTGTTTCAGCACTGTACCTAGAGTGTGGTGTCTGTTTTCTAGGTGGTGCGTGAGCCGGGAGTGATTCTTCAGTACTCGGGCTGCATGCGCCTAGGGATCCCTTCCCTAGGTACCCTGTAAGTACTGCCCTTGGGGCTTGGGGCCACCTTCCACAAGTTCCTTGGGTCCTGCCCCTGCTTGGCCGTTTACTGCTTGGTTTTCGGCCGCTCTTTGTGTGCTCGGGTGTTCTGTCTCCCTTGTTCACCTTAGAGTAAGGGGCAGTGTTTGCACTGGTGGGGCGCGGGGTACTGTGCAGCTTGTCTTTACCAATCATAGCGGCCGGCTCTGTTCCGCTTGGGTACGCTGTCCTCTTGCGGGGTTTTCTTTTTCTTTTTGTTTATCTACCTGGTGGGGGGTCTGCCTTCGTTCTTGCCCCTTGTGTCCCTTGTGTTCTGAGTATTTTCTGGTGGTACCCCTGCTAGGTCCCCGTGAGTGTACACGTCCCGGGGGTTCAGCTCTTAGAAAGTTGTTTGGTAGCTTTGGGTGCCGGTTAGCAGTACCCTGCCTGGGATTACCTGAGCGCGAGTCCTCTTAAAGTAAACGCTCGGGACCCTGCGAAACCCCTGGGGGCGCGCGGGTCCGATGGATGTGACCCCAGAGTTCCCTCCTTGCTTCCAGCGAGTTTGAGGGTTGCTCTCACCTTTTGTCTCTGGGTGACTCTCTGTTTTGCCTCCGTCTGCTGCCTGTGGGGTCGGTGACACCTTCGACCCGGAGTCCTGCGAGTTTGGTTGCTCGTTGTGGCTCGGTTACCCAGTTGTGCTAACAAAGCGGGTGCGGGCAGCAGGGGCGTTGCACTTGAGCCTTGGTGGTGGCAACGTTCTCGTGGTTTCCTCCCCGGGAGCCCCGGGGCTGCCCCGTTGTAGTTCGTTTTGGGACTTGGGGGTGTTGGTTGCTTCGGTTCCATCCACGCCCCCTTGTCTTTCCCCTGGTTCACCCTTCCTGCCTGCATCCGGTTCCTTACCGTCTGTAGGTTCGGGGCGGGGTTTTTGGTGGTGTTGAGACTCGGGCAGTCTCGGGGAATTCCCCTTCCGGGGTAGTGACGGGGGCAATTTGGGCCTGTTCCTCCAGCCGTGTTGTATGAGTCTGCCAGTGGGCTCCCTTCCTTAGTGTTTTCACGGCTGCCCCAGTTTTCTGGTACGGCCGGGGCTTTGGGGGAACGGCTCGGCCCCGGGGCCTGTCGTGTAGGTTCCCGGGGCTGGGGAGGGGCTGACTTGGGGGGGGCCTTGGCCCCGTTAGGCCCCGTGGGGGTTTTTATCCCCCTCTAGGCGGGGCTTGTGGTTACGCGGAGTGGGGTCTTTCCTCCCCACTCGCCGTACGTGCTGTTGGACGTCGGCCCCTCCCCGGGCTCGGTTCCTTGGCCTTTGAGTCGGTTGGTTCCATCCTGTGGGTGGATGTTTCCTCCCCCCCCTTTTTGGGACGGTGTTTTTGTCATGTTTCCCCGTTCGATGGGGTTCTGCGTGACTTCTGATCTCGGGTACGCCTGCGCCTTCGTGTGCCTTCGGGACTAGCTTTGGCTTCTGTGTTCTCGAGGGTACGGGAAGGTTTTTCGCTACTTCCCGCATTATTGGAACGTCTGTCGGCTCCTCGTACTTGTCGCCCGGTTGGGCTACTTGTCGCCCGGTTGGGCTACTTGTCGCCCGGTTGGGCTACTTGTCGCCCGGTTGGGCTACTTGTCGCCCGGTTGGGCTACTTGTCGCCCGGTTGGGCTACTTGTCGCCCGGTTGGGCTACTTGTCGCCCGGTTGGGCTACTTGTCGCCCGGTTGGGCTACTTGTCGCCCGGTTGGGTTCCTTTTTGGGCTCTTTGCTTCTTTGGCCGGTTTTCTTGTTCCTGCTTCCTCTTTTGGCTCCTTTTCTCGTGCAGTAGTCCTGGCTGGCGCTTTCCCGCAGGGAGGGTGTGCGGTTCGGCCAGCGTGTTATGCGCATGCGCCGTGGAGTTTGTTTTGGTCTGGGCGGTGTTTCAGTGCTAGGGTTTGGCGCCCTTTTTTGCTACAGTACTACGCCTCTCGTTCTTCTCCCTGGCTGCGGTATGTGCCCCTTCGCGCCGGGGGTGTCCTGGTTCCCAGTTGTGGGGAGGACACCGCGGTTTTCCCTGTGTAATGGGTGTGGACCGCCTCCTTCGCCTCTCCGTTCTCCTGCGGGTCCGGCTCTGGCGTCTTCACCTGGCGGTGCTCCCAAGTTCTTCTGGGCACGGTTGAGTCGTGTCAAGTTTGTGCCACCATTCGCCAGGTGAGTTTCTGCGGTCTGGCGTCTTTTGGCCGGGCGCTGGATGCGGCGGTGTTTATATACCTGTCTTTATTTAGGTATATTTTGTACGACTGAGACCGTTCGCACACCAGTGACTGTCCCTTTATCACCCCTTCCTGTCCCCCTCATGTGCATGTCCAACCCATGCTGGAGTCATTCAGGGGACCCTCCCTTTTTAATGTTGTGAGGTGTGGGGGTTGTAGGGTTGGTTCTGTACTCACCTGGTAAGGCTCCTGGCTGTGCTTGCAGGATTTGAGCTCTGGCTCTTGGGTCCCGCCTATCTGGTAGAACTTGCGGGATAGTACCAGTGGAGTGCAGTGGTGCTGTTGGCACTTTTGGGGAACACTGTGTTACCATCAGTGGTCTGTGCTTGTTACACGACCTACTTGCGAGCATAAGCCTTCTTGCTGGTTCGTCCGTGGACTTCCAGGGCGCACTGGCCTGTTTTCGTATGGCAGTTCCGGCCCGTCCTGGTTGTGGGGATATGTGGGCCGGTGGACTGCTGCTCGCAGCTGCCTGGTGGGCCATCCTCTGGCCGGTCTGGCCTGACATTGGGCAGGGCTTCAGGTGTAAAAGAGCTCCCAGTACCTCATCCAGCAGGTATCGAGCGGGGTTTCTCCGCCGTCGGTCGCCTGGTGCAGGTTTCTGGGCCTGCAGGGTTTTGTCGTGTCTCCGTTGGCCCTGTCTGGGGTCGGCCTGCTCCGTTTTCTGCCTTTGCAGAGGGGAGTTGCTATTTACATGTTGCATGTTGCAGTGGTGCCTGTTGCGGCTGCTGCACGTGTGAATTGGTACTGTGTTTCATGGTGGCGTGTCCTTATTCCTGTGTCCGGTTGTGGAGTGGCACTTTGCTGCCGTTTTGTGCCTGGGGATTGCGTGGGGTTTTTGTCCCTGCCTGATTGTCCACCCCTGGTTGTTCTGTTTTTTTTTGTGCTTCTGCTCTTTCTTCCTGCCTCCTCTGCAGCAGGGATGTTCTGCGTGTGTTCTTAGGCGTTGGTCAGCCTGTGTCCTGTGATGTGCTTCTTTGTCTCGGTCTATTGCAGTTGTTCGTGCCCCTTGGTTCGGGTCCTGTTCTGGCGGCGACCCTTCCGCCTTCTTTGGTTTTCCTAGCTTGCCCTGCCGTTTTTTTTTTTTTTTTGGGGGGGGGGGTCTTGCGATGTCTCGCGTCGGACCCGTCGTTTCTGAACTCCTGGCGGGCTTGCATGCTTTGGGGAGTTTTTCTGTTCGGCAGACCTTCCATCTCCTTGTGCCGCCTGGGTTTCGGTGGTCGCGCCCGAGATCTTCTCGCGGCTCCGCCTTTTCCTGGGCTCGGGGGGGGGGGGGGGGGCCTTGTCGGGGCTGCTTATGTTCTGCCTCGTGGTCTCGCCTCCGGTTGGTGGTCGGGTGGCTTCGTGGTAGGTGTCCCACCTGCGTGCTTCTCTTGGCGGCAGTATGGGGTATTTTGGCGGTCCTTCCTTTTCCTGTCCCTTCTTAGGTGGTTACTCTTGTTCGCTTGGTTTACTCTCGGCTTGGTTTTCTAGTGGGGGTTGGGGGCCGTCGTCTTGCCACATACTGTCGCCTCTTTTCGTGCGGCGCAGGCGGAGCCGCTTCAGCTTGCTTTCGGTCTTGGTGTTGCTTCTGCACCGTTAGTCAGCTGTCTTGTGCGTCGTTTCACCTCCGGCCTGTTCGTGCACCGCTTGCACCATCCTGGTCTCTGGTCAGCGTGCTCTGTCTTCTCCTCGGTTGGTAGTGCCCCTTTGGTTCCGGTGTGTTTTTTCGTCGGCTCTTTCCTTTGGGCCTCTGCCTCTGGGGGTCGAGTCGCTGAGTTTTCTTGTTCCTTCGGTTTTAGCGTTTTGGTTGTTTGATGGCAGCAGTCTCCATCTTTTCTGGCACGGGGTGGGGCTGCTGCATTCTGGAGGGGTCCAGGGTTTGTTGGTGCTTCGTTGGTCGGGCCGGGGATGTGTCGTTTTTGTGTTCAGTGGCGGCCCTCCGCTGTTTGCTTGCCACGGCGTTTGGGTCCGGTGCGCGTTTTGCGTTGATCCGGTTCTGTTCTTCCCGGTACGCGGGTGATAGTGTCCCGGGTGGTCAGCCGTGTTCTTGCGGCTAAGCTGCCTGTGTTCTTCCCTCATGCCTGTGGCGTTCGTGGCTTTGCTGCTCTCGCTGCCGTCTGGGCGACGTGGCCTTGCAGTCTTTCGGGCATGGATTTTTGGTGTTCGTGCAGGGGCCTTGCTGCTCGTGGTTCTAGTGTTGTTCCCGGGATTTTCGGGGCTGTGGCGCCTTGGGTTGGCGTTTGCTGCCGGTTGTCTCGCCTCCTTGGGGGGTGCATGGTGTCCGCCTCCCGGTTTTGTCCCTTTAGACCTTCCTCTGTGGGTAGTTAGCTCCGGGGAGCCGACGGGGCTCCCCCCAGAAAACCAGCGTTGAATGTAATGAAACGCCATTTTCTGGGTGAGACCCGGAGGCTCCCCGGCAACCCTCCCTCCCTCCGGTCGGCGTTTTTCGCGTGTTTTGACATCCAGCCTCAGAACTGATGGGTGGATAGCCGGCGTGGGAGGTCTGGGGCTCCCCCTTCCCCCTCCCGGGGAGGGGGGAGCTGCGCAGACAGCGGCGCGGTGACGTATGACGTCATACTAGTTTCCTTGTTTTCTGTTGAAGAGTTCTATTCACTAGTTTGGCTTAGGTAGCAATTTTCACCAGAATAGGGGGTTTGTTTTGGAATGCTTACCTTTCTGGATGCTTGACCCGGTCGATGGCAGACACAGAATGCTTCCAACCACACGGGGGTTTCTATAGGCCATTGCTCCCCTTGCCTCTCTGAGGGGGCCAGGTTCTGGCTCATGGTCCCCGGTAGGCCCTAGAACTCCATACACATGACTGATGCCAAAGTCTGACATTAGCATATCAGCCGGTAAAGCTCCGGGGAGCCTCCGGGTCTCACCCAGAAAATGGCGTTTCATTACATTCAACGCTGGTTTTATTGTTTCCTGTAGAAAACAATAGCTGACTTGGCATTGTGGTGTGTATGGCCGGGTACCTGGGGGGCGGGGGGGTCCTGGAGGTGTGAGGAGAGACCTGTCAACCCATCAATTTTTTTTTTGTCTGGCAAGTTGAGACGCTTCCAAGCCTGCTGCTTCAATACACCCCATGGATGGTGTGGGTGGTGTGGTGTAGGTGGTGCTGTGGGGGGTGTGGTGGGGGATGGTGTAGGTGGTGGTGTGGGGGATGGTGTAGGTGGTGGTGTGGGTGGTGGGGCGAATGGTGTTAGTGGTGTGGGGGATCGTGTGGGGGATGGTGTGAGGGATGGTGTGGATGGTGTGGTTTGGGTGGTGTGGGTGGTTGTGGATAGTGTGGGTGGTAGTGTTGGAAGTGGGGGGTGGGGGCGAATGGTGTTAGTGGTGTAGGGGATAGTGTGGGTCGTGTGGGGGATGGTGTGGGTCGTGTGGGGGATGGTGTGGGTGGTGGTGTGAGGTGTGTGGGGGTGTGGGTGGTGGGGCGAATGGTGTTAGTGGTGTGGGGGGATGGTGTGGGGGATCGTGTGGGGATGGTGTGAGGGATGGTGTGGGGGATGGTGTGAGGGATGGTGTGGGTGGTGTGGGGGATGGTGTGGGTGGTGTGAGGGATGGTGTGGGGGATGGTGTGGGTGGTGTTGGGGATGCTGTGGGTCGTGTGGGGGATGGTGTAGGGGTGGTGTGGGGGGATGGTGTGGTGGTGTGGGTCGTGTGAGGGATAGTGTGGATAGTGTGGGGGATGGTGTGGGTGGTGTGGGGGGATGGTGTGGTGGTGTGGGTCGTGTGAGGGATAGTGTGGATGGTGTGGGGGATGGTGTGGGTGGTGTGTGGGATGGTGTGGGTGGTGTGGGGGATGGTGTGGGTGGTGTGGGGAATGGTGTGGGTGGTGTGGGGGATGGTGTGGGTCGTGTGGGGGATGGTGTGGATGGTGTTAGTGGTGTGGATGGTGTTAGTGGTGTGGGTGGTGTGGGGGATGGTGTGGATGGTGTTAGTGGTGTGGGGGGTGGTGTGGGGGGTGGTGTGGGGGGTGGTGTGGGGGATGGTGTGGATGGTGTTAGTGGTGTGGGGGATGGTGTGGGTGGTGTGGAGGATGGTGTGGGGGATGGTATGGGTGGTGTGGGGGATGGTGTGGGTCGTGTGGGGGATGGTGTGGGTGGTGTGGGGGATGGTGTGAGTGGTGTGGGGGATGGTGTGGGTGGTGTGGGGATGTGGGGGATGGTGTGGGTGGTGTAGGGGATGGTGTGGGTGGTGTGGGGGATGGTGTGGGTGGTGTGGGGGATGGTGTGGGTGGTGTAGGGGATGGTGTGGGTGGTGTGGGGGATGGTGTGGATGGTGTAGGTGGTGTAGGGGATAGTGTGGGTGATGGTGTAGGTGGTGTGGGGGATGGTGTGGTGGTGTGGGTCGTGTGGGGGATGGTGTGGGTGGTGTGGGGGATGGTGTGGATGGTGTGGGTGGTGTGGGGGATGGTGTGGGTCGTGTGGGGGATGGTGTAGGTGGTGTGGGGGATGGAGTGGGTCGTGTGGGGGATGGTGTAGGTGGTGTGGGGGGATGGTGTGGTGGTGTGGGTCGTGTGGGGGATGGTGTGGGTGGTGTGGGTGGTGTGGGGGATGGTGTGGGGGATGGTGTGGGTGGTGTGGGGGATGGTGTGGGTGGTGTGGGGGATGGTGTGGGTGGTGTGGGGGATGGTGTGGGTCGTGTGGGGATGGTGTTAGTGGTGTGGGTGGTGTGGGGGATGGTGTGGATGGTAATAGTGGTGTGGGGGATGGTGTGGGTGGTGTGGATGGTGTTAGTGGTGAGGGTGGTGTGGGGGATGGTGTGGGTTGTGTGGATGGTGTTAGTGGTGTGGGGGATGGTGTAGGTCGTGTGGGGGATGGTGTGGATGGTGTTAGTGGTGAGGGGGATGGTGTGGGGGATGGTGTGGGTCGTGTAGGGGATGGTGTGGGTCGTGTGGGGGATGGTGTGGGTGGTGTGGGGGATGGTGTGAGTGGTGTGGGGGAGGGTGTGGGTGGTGTGGGGGATGGTGTGGGTGGTGTAGGTAATGGTGTGGGGGATGGTGTGGGTGGTGTAGGGGATGGTGTGGGTGGTGTGGGGGATGGTGTGGGTGGCGTAGGGGATGGTGTGGGTGGTTTGGGGGATGGTGTGGGTGGTGTGGGGGACGGTGTAGGTGGTGTAGGGGATGGTGTAGGTGGTGTGGGGGATGGTGTGGGTGGTGTAGGGGATGGTGTGGGTGGTGTGAGGGATGATGTGGGTGGTGTAGGGGATGGTGTGGGTGGTGTAGGGGATGGTGTGGGTGGTGTGGGGGATGGTGTAGGTGGTGTGGGGGATGGTGTAGGTGGTGTAGGGGGATGGTGTGGAGGATGGTGTGAGTGGTGTGGGGGATGGTGTGGGGGATGGTGTGGGTGGTGTGAGGGATGATGTGGGTGGTGTGGAGGATGGTGTGGGTGGTGTGAGGGATGATGTGGGTGGTGTGGAGGATGGTGTGGGTGGTGTGAGGGATGATGTGGGTGGTGTGGAGGATGGTGTGGGTGGTGTGGGGGATGGTGTAGGTGGTGTAGGGGGATGGTGTGGCTGGTGTGGGGGATGGTGTGGGTGGTGTGGGGGATGGTGTAGGTGGTGTGGGGGATGGTGTGGGTGGTGTGGAGGATGGTGTGGATGGTGTAGGGGGATGGTGTGGGGGATGGTGTGAGTGGTGTGGGGGATGGTGTGGGTTGTGTGGAGGATGGTGTGGGTGGTGTGGAGGATGGTGTAGGTGGTGTGGGGGATGGTGTGGGTGGTGTGGAGGATGGTGTGGATGGTGTAGGGGGATGGTGTGGGTGGTGTGGGGGATGGTGTGAGTGGTGTGGGTGGTGTGGAGGATGGTGTGGGTGGTGTGGAGGATGGTGTGGGTGGTGTGGAGGATGGTGTGAGTGGTGTGGGGGATGGTGTTGGTGGTGTGGAGGATGGTGTAGGTGGTGTGGGGGATGGTGTGGGTGGTGTTGGGGATGGTATACGTGGTGTGGGGGGATGGTGTGGGAGATGGTGTGGGTGGTGTGGCGGGATGGTGTGGGGGATGGTGTGGGGGATGGTGTGAGTGGTGTGGGGGATGGTGTGGGTGGTGTGGAGGATGGTGTAGGTGGTGTGGGGGATGATGTGGGTGGTGTAGGGGATGGTGTGGGTCGTGTGGAGGATGGAGTGGGTGGTGTGGGGGATGGTGTGGGTCGTGTGTGGGTGGTGTGGGGGATGGTGTAGGTGGTGTGGGGGATGGTGTAGGTGGTGTGGGGGATGGTGTGGGTCGTGTGGGGGATGGTGTGGGTCGTGTGGGGGCAGGTGTGGATGGTGTTGGGGATGGTGTAGGTGGTGCGGGGGATGGTGTGGGTCGTGTGGAGGATGGAGTAGGTGGTGTGGGGGATGGTGTGGGTCGTGTGGGGGATGGTGTGGGGGATCGTGTGGGGGATGGTGTGGGTGGTGTGGGGGATGGTGTAGGTGGTGTGGGGGATGGTGTGGGTCGTGTGGGGGATGGTGTGGGTGGTGTGGGGGATCGAGTGGGGGATGGAGTGGGTGGTGTGGGGGATGGTGTAGGTGGTGTGGGGGATGGTGTAGGTGGTGTGGGCCGTGTGGGGGATGGTGTGGGTCGTGTGGGGGATGGTGTGGATGGTGTTGGGGATGGTGTAGGTGGTGTGGGGGATGGTGTGGGTCGTGTGGGGGATGGTGTAGGTGGTGTGGGGGATGGTGTGGGTCGTGTGGGGGATGGTGTGGGTGGTGTGGGGGATGGTGTACGTGGTATGGGGGATGGTATGGGTCGTGTGGTGGATAGTGTGGGTGGTGTGGGGGATGGTGTAGGTGGTGTGGGGGATGGTGTGGGTCGTGTGGGGGATGGTGTGGGTGGTGTGGGGGATGGTGTAGGTGGTGTGGGGGATGGTGTGGGTGGTGTGGTGGATAGTGTGGGTGGTGTGGGGGATGATGTAGGTGGTGTTGGGGATGGTGTGGGTGGTGTGGGGGATGGTGTGGGTGGTGTGGGGGATGGTGTAGGTGGTGTGGGGGATGGTGTAGGTGGTGTGGGGGATGGTGTAGGTGGTGTGGGGGATGGTGTAGGTGGTGTGGGTGGTTTGGGGGGATGGTGTTGGGGATGGTGTGGGTGGTGTGCGGGATGGTGTGGGTGGTGTGGGGGATGGCGTGGGTGGTGTGGGGGATGGTGTAGGTGGTGTGGGGGATGGTGTGGGTGGTGTGGGGGATGGTGTGGGTGGTGTGGGGGGATGGTCTGGGTGGAGTGGGGGATGGTGTGGGTGGTGTAGGGGGTGGTGTGGGTGGAGTTGGGGGATGGTGTGGGTGGAGTGGGGGATGGTGTGGGTGTAGGGGATGGTGTGGGTGGTGTGCGGGATGGTGTGGATGGTGTGGGTGGAGTGGGGGGGATGGTGTGGGTGTGGGGGATGGTGTGGGTGGTGTGGGGGATGGTGTGGGTGGTGTGGGGGATGGTGTGGGTGGAGTGGGGGATGGTGTGGGTGTAGGGGATGGTGTGAGAGGTGTAGGGGGTGGTGTGGGTGGTATGGGGGATGGTGTGAGGGATGGTGTGGGTGGAGTGGGGGATGGTGTGGGGGATGGTGTTGGTGGTGTGGTGGATGGTGTGGGTGGAGTGGGGGATGGTGTGGGTGTGGGGGATGGTGTGTGTGGTGTGGGGGATGGTGTGGGTGGTGTAAGGGATGGTGTGGGTGGTGTGGTGGGTGGTGTGGGGGATGCTACCTTGAGGCTACCTTGAGGTGCTTCCGGGGCTTAGTGTCCCCGCGGCCCGGTCGTCGACCAGGCCTCTTGGTTGCTGGACTGATCAACCAGGCTGTTAGACGCGGCTGCTCGCAGCCTGACGTATGACTCACAGCCTGGTTGATCAGGTATCCTTTGGAGGTGCTTATCCAGTTCTCTCTTGAACACTGTGAGGGGTTTGCCAGTTATGCCCCTTATGTGTAGTGGAAGCGTGTTGAACAGTCTCGGGCCTCTGATGTTGATAGAGTTCTCTCTCAGAGTACCTGTTGCACCTCTGCTTTTCAACGGGGGTATTCTGCACATCCTGCCATGTCTTCTGGTCTCATGTGGTGTTATTTCTGTGTGCAGGTTTGGGACCAGCCCCTCAATTATTTTCCACGTGTAAATTATTATGTATCTCTCCCGCCTGCGCTCAAGGGAGTACAGATTTAGGCTCTTTAGTCGGTCCCAGTAATTTAGATGTTTTACTGAGTGGATTCTAGCAGTAAAGGATCTCTGCACGCTCTCTAGGTCAGCAATTTCTCCAGCTTTGAAAGGGGCTGTCATTGTGCAGCAGTACTCCACTCTAGATAGCACAAGCGTTTTGAAAAGTATCATCATCGGTATAGCATCTCTAGTGTGAAAAGTTCTTGTTATCCAACCTGTCATTTTTCTTGCAGTTGTGACGGCTACTTTATTGTGTTCTTTAGAGGTAAGGTCTTCCGACATGAGTACACCCAGGTCCTTTACATTGCCTTTTCGTTCTATGTTATGATTTGCCTGCGTTTTGTACGTGGTTTCTGTTTTTATATTTTCAATTTTTCCGTAGCGCATGAGCTGAAACTTATCCTCGTTGAATACCATATTATTTTCTGTAGCCCATAGAAAGACCTGATCAACATCTGATTGGAGGTTTGCCGTGTCCTCTATGTTGCCAACTCTCATGAAAATCCTAGTGTCATCTGCAAAGGATGATACAGTGCTATAGGTTGTGTTCTGGTCTATGTCCGATATGAGGATGAGAAAAAGTACTGGAGCAAGCACAGTACCCTGGGGGACTGAGCTCTTCACGGTTGATGGGCTGGATTTTATTTTGTTGACTATTACACATTGGGTTCTGTCAGTCAGGAAATTGTAGATCCATCTGCCTATTTTCCCGGTAATTCCTTTTGAACGCATTTTATGTGCAATAACACCATGGTCACATTTATCAAAAGCTTTTGCGAAATCTGTGTAAATTACATCAGCGTTTTGTTTGTCTTCCATAGCATCTAATGCCATATCATAGTGGTCCAGCAACTGCGACAGGCAAGAGCGCCCTGTTCTGAAACCATGTTGTCCGGGGTTATGGAGATGCTGTGATTCCATGTATTTTGTGATCTTACTTCTTAGCACTCTCTCAAAAATTTTTATGATGTGCGATGTTAGTGCTATCGGTCTGTAATTTTTTGCCTCTGCCTTATTTCCTCCTTTATGGAGTGGTGCTATCTCTGCTGTTTTTAGTATGTCAGGGATAACGCCAGTATCTAGCCTCCACAGAATGTGAAGGGCCTGCGATAGTGTTTTTTTACAGTTCTTGATGAATATGGAGTTCCAAGAATCCGGGCCTGGTGCAGAGTGCATAGGCATACTGTTTATGGCTTCTTCAAAATCTAGTGGGGATAGGGCGACGTCTGATATGTGATTTGATGTTGGTATCATATCCATGAAAAATTCATTTGGGTTATCAATCTTTAGTGCATTTAATGGCTCACTGAAAACAGAGTCGTACTGCTTCCTCAGTAACTCGCTCATTTCTTTGCTGTCATCTGTAAAAGTTCCATCTCCCTTTCGCAGGGGCCCGATACTAGATGTGGTTTTTGATCTTGATTTTGCATAGGAGAAAAAATATTTCGGATTTCTCTCTATTTCACTGATGGACTTTTGCTCTCTTTGCCTCTCCTGGGTTTTATATGATTCTTGTAGCTTGAGTTCAATTGTTTCTATTTCTCTACCTAACCTTCTTCGCCGTTCTTGAGATAGGGTGCGACTCTCAAGTTGTTCCGTGATTCGTTTTCTTCGCCTATATAGGGAACGACGTTCCCGTTCCAATCTGCATCTCTTTCTCTTTTTTCTTAGGGGTATGCGGTTTGAACATATTTCTAGTGCTACTGAGCTTATTTTTTCCAGGCACTGGTTCAGGTTTGCATTTCCTACCTGTTCTTCCCAGTTTATTTCTGTGAAGTCCTGGTTTATTTGCTCCCAGTTTATCCGTTTATTATTGAAGTTGAATTTACTGAAATCTCCTCCACCGGGAATCTGGACTGGTTTTGAAGGTCCATTCCCCATGGTTGTCAGAACTTCAATTAAGTTGTGATCTGAGTAACAGGTATTTGTAATCATTATGTTCCCGATCAACTCATCATTATTAGTGAAAATGAGGTCCAGCGTGTTCTCCTTCCTAGTTGGTTCTACTATTTGCTGGTTTAAGGCAAACCTATCGCACATCCATAGCAGGTCATTTGCATGTGCCTGCTCATTTAGGCTACTTCCTGGTATTCTTTCTGATATTACTGTATTAGCCAGGTGCTTCCATTTCAGGTGCCGTAGGTTGAAGTCCCCAAGCAGGATGATGTTCGGAGCTGGATTTGTGAGGTTTTCCAAGCAGTGCTCTATTTTCATTAGTTGGTCTTTAAACTGCTGAGGGTTTGCCTCCGGTGACTTATATACAAGGACAACAACTACATTTAGGATCTCTATTTTGACTATCAGCACTTCCACCATATCATTTGAGGTGTTTAGCAGCTCAGTACAGATGAGTGTGTCTTTGATGTAGAGGCTGACCCCACCCTGAAGCCGGTGTTTCCTATCACATCTGAAGAGATTGTATTCTGGGATCCATATTTCACCATCAAGGTAGTCCTTTGTGTGAGTTTCCGTTAGGGCTGCAAACACTGCATTTGCCTCATGAAGGAGACCATCTATAAAATGAACTTTGTTGGATTTGCGTGTTTTTATACCCTGGATGTTGGCAAATATAAATGATGTTATCGTGTTAGTGGAAGTGCTGGATGCTTTAATTGGTGTTAATATCTGAGGCTCTGGTAAGGAGGCCACTGTGTTTGCGTCCTCTCTAGCATTTGACCGAGTTGGTGGTAGAGTCTGGTCATTTTTAGCCATTCTTCTCCTCCTCCTCTTGCTAAAAAATTATCCCGGTTGATGGAGTAGTGGCTGTTTTCATAGTGGTAGTCTGTCGGTTTTATTCGCCTGGTACCTCTTATATGAAAAGCTGGGCATTCAGCATTGAAGCACTCTTTCCTGTCCAAAGAGTTCTTGCAAATTTCTGGGTGAAAGAATTCAAAGCTTTTGGTACATTTACCTGTATTGAGGAGGTTTCTGCACTTTCTAGGGTGATCGTGTGTACATGTTCCATTTATTCTTCCTGATTCCCCATGCTTACAGGTAGCCCATCTGTAATACCAACAGATTTTGGGGCCTTGTTTTGTTTGTTTCCCTCTGCCAGGGACCGCACTCTGCTGCGGCGTCCCCGACACTGTGCCCTGCTCCGGTGCCTGTGACACTGTGCCCTGCTCCGGTGCCTGTGACACCGCGCTCTGCTCCGGTGCCTGTGACACCGCGCTCTGCTCCGGTGCCTGCGACACCGCGCACTGCTCAGGGGTCCCCGACTCCGTGCCCTGCTCAGGCATCCCTGACTCCGCGCCCTGCTCAGGCATCCCTGACTCCGCGCCCTGCTCAGGCATCCCCGACTCCGTGCCCTGCTCAGGCATCCCCGACTCCGCGCCCTGCTCAGGCATCCCCGACTCCGCGCCCTGCTCAGGCATCCCCGACTCCGTGCCCTGCTCAGGCATCCCCGACTCCGCGCTCTGCTCAGGCATCCCCGACTCCGTGCCCTGCTCAGGCATCCCCGACTCCGCGCCCTGCTCAAGCGCCGCTGCCACAGAGCTCTGTGCTACAGCTGGTTGTACCTTGGTGTCATGTACAGTTTGTTTGAAGACATTAGAAATTGCTATGCAGGCATTAATTAGTAATTCTCTGTTTTCGGCGGGAGTTTTATCCAGGATTTCCATCAATTTCAAAAAAGTTACATCATCCTTTTTGCAGAGCCAGTACACAGAGTGGTCACTGGGACCATTTCTCTTTGAATTGTTAGTCATG
This sequence comes from Procambarus clarkii, assembly GCF_040958095.1. Classification (NCBI taxonomy): domain Eukaryota; kingdom Metazoa; phylum Arthropoda; class Malacostraca; order Decapoda; family Cambaridae; genus Procambarus; species Procambarus clarkii. The sequence continues at coordinate 47,402,292 of NC_091164.1, read as the reverse complement.
TTGGCACATTTTTTGTGTATGGCTGCTGAACAGAGTTGGCATTGAAAGCTCTGTTGGTAATCTACCTTCATGTTGCATTCTATGCACGTTTTTATCAAAGCCATTTTTTGAACACTTCTGTTCAGTGGTGATGGTCTTACAAGGTGGGGTGTTGACCGGTGGGGGAGTTGACCGCGGGTGCTGGCCGTGGGTGTGTGTGGCCGTGGGTGTGTGTGGGGAAAAAAAATTAGTTAGTAGTTAGTAACAGTTGATTGACAGTTGAGAGGTGGGCCGAAAGAGCAAAGCTCAGCCCCCACAAGCACAACTAGGTGAATACATTATCATGTGTAACACAATTCCTGTTTCACAGTCAGAGTACAACAAATTTCAATCCAAATCTGTGGCATTTGGAGGGAATATTTGGAGGGAGGCATTTGGGATGGTGTGGGTGGTGTGGGGGATGGTGTGGGTTGTGTGGGGGATGGTGTAGGTGGTGTGGAGGATGGTGTGGGTTGTGTGGGGGGGATGGTGTGGGTGGTGTGGGTATTGTGGGGGATGTTGTGGGTGGTGTGGAGGATGGTGTGTGGGATGGTGTGGATATTGTGGGGGATGGTGTGGGTGGTGTGGAGGATGGTGTGGGTGGTGTGGAGGATGGTGTGGGTTGTGTGGGGGATAGTGTGGGTATTGCGGGGGATGGTGTGGGTGGTGTGGATGATGGTGTGGGGTGGTGTGTGGGATGGTGTGGGTGGTGGGGGGATGGTGATTCTCGCATCTCAGATTATTATCGACACCAAAAGAGCATGAAAGATATTATAATGAAGCACCCCAACACGAAGAAACAAACTAAAATTCAAAAATTTTTGGTACGGTTTCACAGTAGGCCTACAGGACCAGCACTAGCAAGGGCTCCCTGCGTGAGTCAGGTGCAATGTTTTCTAATGCTAATGTGTCCTGGCATATGTAAAAAAAAAAAATTAAGAAGGTTGTTGGGGCCGGATGGATGGAACGAATTTCGCACTGGAACGAATCGGCTTCGCCCCATATAGTTCGTTCAAGTGAGGACACACTGTACATATATCCATATACACTGGGGGTGTGGTAGCTGAGAACACTGTGTGCAGGACTCATAATTCTGTGGCCTGGATTCGATTCCCAGTCCAGGCAGAAACAAATGCGCAAAGTTTCTTTCACCCTGAATGTCCCTGTGGGGTGTGTGTGGGGAAAAAAAAATAGTTAGTAGTTAGTAACAGTTGATTGACAGTTGAGAGGTGGGCCGAAAGAGCAAAGCTCAGCCCCCACAAGCACAACTAGGTGAATACATTATCATGTGTAACACAATTCCTGTTTCACAGTCAGAGTACAAAAAATTTCAATCCAAATCTGTGGCATTTGGAGGGAATATACTGCTTGAAGGTAAGACGTCCTTTAACCCTTAAACAGCGCAAATCATACATATATGATTTGAGTAATTCACAAAACAGAGCAAATCATATATATATGATTTGCATATCTAAAATAGTTAAAATAGTCCTACACACACATAGAGCTCACATCTGCTTCTTCAGACCTCCAGTAATCATCCCCATCTTGAAAGAAGAATCCAGAGTCCTTCACTTTCCTTCTAGGGCCTTTGTAAGAAAATGATGACCATTGCTTGGCAACATCACCATCCAGTATCTGAATGCTTAGGGCAGCCATAGAGGAGGCACTAAACTTTTAGCAACAGCAAATGAGTGATTACCATGTATATATTTGAGGCAAAATGTGTGCTATATGCAATTTTAAGATTTAGGCTTAAAATATATTTATACATATATTTTAACTCTGAGTTTTTGTTCCATGTCCAAATTTCTTAACTTTTTGCCAGTGTTAGAGTAGCATTTATAAGTGGTGATTGACATAATTTTGGTCTCAATAAACTCGTTAAATTTCCCGTCTTTGTCAATTGTTGAATCCTCTTAGCCTTTTGGATATAGTGGCTGACAACCGTTTACATAATTAATGACAGTCATCGAAAGTACTCTCCAAGTCAAGCAATGTTTCTTGCCTCGTTGCTTGATATAGTTTCAATGGTCAAAGGCAGATGGTGGCAGCGTATTTCATCCTGTGTTAGCATCTCCTTGTTGGCAGTGTACTTTGTAGTCCCGGTGTAATCATCATATGTCAGCCCATAAGTGTTACCAAGTGCAACCAATGGGGAAGTGTTACTCAGGATAGTTTAGTGTTCCATTATAGTGGTGTTCCATTATAGTGGTACATTTTAGGGTGGTGTTACAATAGAGTGGTGTTACACAGAAGCCCTCCAGAATTTCTTTATTGAAGGTCAGCATTGTTCCAAATGGATAACTAAAACTGGAACTGAACTCAGAATGTATCAGATTTATCATTTGTACCAAGAGAGACAACAACGGCACTTTCCAGCACCGTGGGAGATTAGACCCTTTCCACTCCAGAAGCAAATTTGAGATCAGCCCAATCTTCGTCTTGAGGAAAAGCACAACGCCTTAAGCCATATTGATGCTCTGTCCACAGAGCATTCTCTCTCTCAAATCATATACACTGATGGTTTCCTACACCGCACCGCGGGTGCTGCTGGAAGTGCAGTTGTCCTGACAATGGGTGATGACTTATATTTTGTGTGGGGAGTCTGTATAAACAACTGGGCCTCTACCCTTCAGACCGAACTATTTGCCTTGCTCCTTGCACTGAAATGTGTACAAGTTTCCAAACTTGGTATATTAATTGTAAGTGACTCCTTATCCTTAATTGCTCTCAACTCTTTAAGATGTAATTGTAACATGCTCGTGTCTGAAACTTGAGACAAATACAAGAAAATTATTAATGATGGTAACAGAGTCTGTTTCATGTGGTCTTCATCTCATGTTGGCCTCCGAATGCATGATAGAGCTGATGAGTTAGCCAATGAATTTGCCTTTAAAGGAGACGTTGATTGTAACCTTGGATTGTCAATGAGCAATATGAGAGCAGTAGTGCACCAAGAACTTCAACAATATCTTGTAGATCTGAGGCAAAGTGAAATCGACACCAGTAATTCCATCTATCATCATACTATCATGCAAGAGGAGCCACACATCTACGGTTCATCCAATAAAATCAGTAGACTTCTAGATGTTACTACTGCTCGGCTTAGACTCGATTACAAGTATCTCTCGGAATTCTCATTATCTGCTGATGTAGACCTGACCAAATGTAAACAGTGTCAACAAAATTATTTGCATACACCTTGTCACTATGCGATGAAGTGCGAAAAGATATGTAGATTCAGAGATAATTCAATAACAAATGTTCCAACGATGTGTAAATATTTCATTCAAAATGATCTGCTACCAGAAATTTTAGCTAAATATCCCCAGTTTGCTAAATGTAGGTAGTAACTAAGTGATTGTAACCTATCCACTGCTGCCCACTGGATGGGGGTCGGTGTGCAGGACAAACATATCAATTGTAACACTAGCTCTCCACATGTGCCAGTTGCTTAATTTACAAACTGTACTTGTGGTTGATCTCGAACCCATTGATAATGTGACGACTTATACTGAATTTTTTAACTTGCTTAGCTAAATTAAATGTGGGGTTCAATCTCTGAGCCCATTATGTACCTCTGTAACCCTTTCCTCTACCACGCACAAGATGGGTATGGGGTGCATAATAAATTAATTAAGCTTAACTCTTATAAACATGTTAATTTGTGTTCCCTGATCACAGGAAAAATATTAAAAAATTGTAAGTGGCGTATTTTGGCTGCAATAGGGCGGGGAAGTCTGGCAAAAAAGAGGCGTTGACAGAACAGGCGCCAGACGAGGTCTGCTTCGCCCCAGCTGTTAGGCGGGAGTTTCCACATAGATATAATTACCTAATTATTTCAATGTATCTGATTTTTTCTTAGTTTTCTGGGGGGAGCCCCGTCGGCTCCCCGGAGCTTTACCGGCTGATATGCTAATGTCAGACTTTGGCATCAGTCATGTGTATGGAGTTCTAGGGCCTACCGGGGACCACGAGCCAGAACCTGGCCCCCTCAGAGAGGCAAGGGGAGCAATGGCCTATAGAAACCCTCGTGTGGTTGGAAGCATTCTATGTCTGCCATCGACCGGGTCAAGCATCCAGAAAGGTAAGCATTCCAAAACAAACCCCTATTCTGGTGAAAATTGCTACCCAAAGCCGAACTAGTGGATAGAACTCTTCAACAGAAAACAAGGAAACTAGTATGACGTCATACGTCACCGCGCCGCTGTCTGCACAGCTCCCCCCTCCCCGGGAGGGGGAAGGGGGAGCCCCAGACCTCCCACGCCGGCTATCCAACCATCAGTTCTGAGGCTGATGCTATAGGCAACGGTTATGTGCTCCGGCTCCAGTGGTTGTTTCAGCACTGTACCTAGAGTGTGGTGTCTGTTTTCTAGGTGGTGCGTGAGCCGGGAGTGATTCTTCAGTACTCGGGCTGCATGCGCCTAGGGTTCCCTTCCCTAGGTGCCCTGTAAGTACTGCCCTTGGGGCTTGGGGCCACCTTTCACAAGTTCCTTGGGTCCTGCCCCTGCTTGGCTGTTTACTGCTTGGTTTTCGGCCGCTCTTTGTGTGCTCGTGTAACACTGTAAAAGTGTTTGGGTTAGTTTATTTAAAATATATACATAGAAATACATGAGTCGGAGACAAGGATCTGAGAGGCGCCAGTTTGTCGGCCTGAAACTCACACCTCTAAGCGTTAATGACCCAAAGTGACCTGAGGTCAGATCATGCGAATTTCACCTTACTTCTACTAATCTTGGAGCCTGGTAGCCTTCAAACTTGCCGACGTTTAAGGAGTGGCTTGGTAGAGTGCCGGAGGCTATCTACTTGTGGGCGGAGTTAGCTACTAGGTTCCCCAATAAATACTCGGAGAACTACCGATTCGAGAGCATTAAGCATTAACAAGACAGAAGACCAGGCAGCAGAGCAGCCGAGACAGGCTGTCGGTCGGACGGGGGTGAAGCTGCCTGACAGCTGCAGATTTCCCCCCCTCTCTATCCAGCTATAGGCACACACTTGGTGAGTTGAGCATTAAGGTGACTTGTCGTGTTTTACAAGTGTTGTGTGATGATCAGGGGCAGTTAGTTGTAGTGCTCTCAGATTCTTGGAGGATGACTCACTTTGAATATTAATCGCTAACATTTTAATTGGATTGCTTAAGTTATGCTACTTATCATGAAAAATATAATTGTTGAATTTATTATTTAAATGGTCTTTCACTGTGTTCCCTAGAGAGTTGAGTTGAGGTGAGAAAGCCTCTGTGGTTACTGGTTTCATGGTTTAGAATGAGTACATGATAAAGATGGGACCATACTAATAATGATCTCTTTATAACATCTTTGGTGAATATTGTGATACAGACAAGTTCCATTCCTTGTCTTGTATGTAATGATCATGAATGGATGGTGGCAGCATTTCGTCTTCTACTATCTACTCTTCTACTTCTACTATCTACTATTCTACTTCTACCTATCTACACCTCTCCCTCCACCCCTCTCTAAACTCTCACTTTCAGCTAATGACCCTCCTCGCTCCTCCGACCTCTCTGCCTCTCACCCCAAACCCTCACTAATTACTTCACTATTCATTTCTTTCCTTTCGTTTTCTCTTATACGTTTGTGGCAATGATTCTGTATTCTAGAGTTCTCTCTAGAGTTTCGGGTAACTGATCAAGTGCCTTGTAGTCTTAGCACCTAGGTAGTCAAATACCTAGGTTACAAGGTGTTGAACGAGAGAGGTTGCCTTAGGATCTCTGGGAGTGCTCTAGAATAGTTAGCTAACTGGGGACGGGATAACGGACTAGAGAGAGCTGTTTCCCCCGGCCTCGTTAGTTAACTGGGGGGTGGAATAATGGACAAGATAGAGTTATTTCCCCCACCCCCCGTTACAATGTTGGCAGCGGTGTTGAACAATGTTGTAGGTAGTTGGTGTTCTTTTAACATTGTTCAGTCCCACGTGTCTTTTGCCGCTCAGGCGCTATCAGGGAGATCTTGACATGTGTTTATTATTCGCGATTTAGCGAGCTTTGTTCAGGTTAGGAGATGGTGATTCTCTGGTGTTGTGTTTAGTGATTTTGTGAGTTTTGTGGTATTCAGGGAATGTTCACCAGAACTTGCGTGTGTAGTGATTTATGTTAGTGATAAGATTTGGTGATTTTGGAACTTAGCGGTTGGTGGGTAGTGGAGCTCACCTGAGTGTGACAGGTGACCTTGCATGTCCCACGGGGACACCCAGCCACCGCTGGTCTCCAGGTCAGTGGGGAGTGGCAGGTGTAGTTCTTAAGTAGTTTAAGTAGTGGTTCTGCTCAGATTATTGCGATCGACTGTTTTACTCCATATGAACGCAATAACCTGAGGTGTACTGGTATTGTACAGCATGCTAGGGGGAGGCTTAGTATGTCAGTAGACTTCACGTTGGGGACGCTCGACGTTAGATAGTCTGGTCACAGGGGTGACAACAGTTTTGAGTTGTTGACCGGCGGAGAAGCTAGGGAAACACTCTGGATCACGTAGGTGGCTGTAGGTTAAGGGTGGGAGTAACGGCTATTTAAGTACGTACGATTAGGAACGGTATAGTTAAGTTAGACTAGTGTTTTGTCTATTAGTTTTGATATTTATTGTGGAGATTCGTGTAGTGACAAATTAAAAGTAGTGATGACCTCATTCTCTCTTCTCTAAACTTTACTCTGTTACTGTCTTATGTTCCACCAAGTCAGTATCATTCAGTGTTAATTGGATTATTTTAAAATTTGAGTGTAGTCGTTGCCAGGAGGAGAGCATTATGCTCGGACTGTGTAAACCCTATACAAACTACAGGGTCACACAACATGTTGGAACACGGTATTGTTGCCTTATGTTCATTCCCAGGTTGGAGCCAGAAGAGAGGCGAGGCGCACATACAAAAGAGGGAGACGGCTGCGTGGTACCACACTCAGGGGCGTTCCTCACCACCACCACGACCAGCCCCCTACCTGGATGTCAGGGACACCACCACCACCATCACCCCAGGGGACCCCCGAGATACAGCCCTCTCGGTCGGTCAACATTGGTCTACCCAGTGGACCCCAAGACGGACGGACCCCAGTGGACCCCAAGACGGACAGACCCCCAGTGGACCCCAGGTCGTTCTGCAGACGACCCCAGACGACCAAGTAAAGATGGAAGAGGAACAACAACGACTCCAGTCTGTCTCACCAACATCGGTCTACCCAGGATGGACCCCAGGACGGACGGACCCAAATGGACCCCAGGTCTGCTTGTCAAAGACCCATGGGAGGAGGAAGAGGCTCCTCCCATGGAGCCTCTTGGAAGCCATGGAGCCATGGAAGGTAGTAGATCTGGTGGGGGTTGGGGGCCGTCGTCTTGCCGCATACTGTCGCCTCTTTTCGTGCGGCGCGGGTGGAGCCGCTTCAGCTTGATTTCGGTCTTGGTGTTGCTTCTGCACCGTTAGTCAGCTGTCTTGTGCGTCGTTTCACCTCCGGCCTGTTCGTGCGCCGCTTGCACCATCCTGGTCTCTGGTCAGCGTGCTCTGTCTTCTCCTCGGTTGGTAGTGCCCCTTCGGTTCCGGTGTGTTTTTTCGTCGGCTCTTTCCTTTGGGCCTTTGCCTCTGGGGGTCGAGTCGCTGAGTTTTCTTGCTCCTTCGGTTTTAGCGTTTTGGTTGTTTGGTGGCAGCAGTCTCCATCTTTTCTGGCGCGGGGTGGGGCTGCTGCATTCTGGAGGGGTCCAAGGTTTGTTGGTGCTTCGTTGGTCGGGCCGGGGGTGTGTCGTTTTTGTGTTCTGTGGCGGCCCTCCGCTGTTGTTTGCGTGCCACGGCGTTTGGGTCCGGAGCGCGTTTTGCGTTGATCCGGTTCTGTTCTTCCTGGTTCGCGGGTGATAGTGTCCCGGGTGGTCAGCCGTGTTCTTGCAGCTAAGCTGCCTGTGTTCTTCCCTCATGCCTGTGGCGTTCGTGGCTTCGCTGCTCTCGCTGCCGTCTGGGCGACGTGGCCTTGCGGTCTTTCGGGCATGGATTTTTGGTGATCGTGCAGGGGCCTTGCTGCTCGTGGTTCTCGTGTTGTTCCCGGGATTTTCGGGGCTGTGGCGCCTTGGGTTGGCATTTGCTGCTGGTTGTCTCCCCTCCTTGGGGGGTGCGTGGTGTCCGCCTCCCGGTTCTGTCCCTTTGACCTTCCTCTGTGGGTAGTTAGCTCTGGGGAGCCGACGGGGCTCCCCCCAGAAAACCAGCATTGAATGTAATGAAACGCCATTTTCTGGGTGAGACCCGGAGGCTCCCCGGCAACCCTCCCTCCCTCCGGGCGGCGTTTTTCGCGTGTTTTGACATCCAGCCTCAGAACTGATGGGTGGATAGCCGGCGTGGGAGGTCTGGGGCTCCCCCTTCCCCCTCCCGGGGAGGGGGGAGCTGTGCAGACAGCGGCGCGGTGACGTATGATGTCATACTAGTTTCCTTGTTTTCTGTTGAAGAGTTCTATCCACTAGTTGGTTTTAGGTAGCAATTTTCACCAGAATAGAGGTTTGTTTTGGAATGCTTACCTTTCTGGATGCTTGACCCGGTCGATGGCAGACATAGAATGCTTCCAACCACACGGGGGTTTCTATAGGCCATTGCTCCCCTTGCCTCTCTGAGGGGGCCAGGTTCTGGCTCGTGGTCCCCGGTAGGCCCTAGAACTCCATACACATGACTGATGCCAAAGTCTGACATTAGCATATCAGCCGGTAAAGCTCCGGGGAGCCTCCGGGTCTCACCCAGAAAATGGCGTTTCATTATATTCAACGCTGGTTTTTTGCAGAAATATTATTCAGTAGTGTGTAGTGTGATATATTTATATAATGAAATGTGTGAATCACCACTGTACTCAAAATTATGGAGTCCATATTATGGATTCAGTTATTAATAAAAAATACTTTTGCGGTTATTACACTATATATTCACAGATTATATATAAGTATCTGCATGTTTTGTTCACCATAACGAACCACTAAGTTGATATTGTGACGTGAAAATTGTTGTTAGCGCAGTCTCTATAGGGCTAATGGAATGCTGGTCACATAAAGCAAAAAAAGTAAAAATAATATAGACTGCTTATTGACTTCACACAGGTAACTGCAGGATAAAACAGAGAGAAAAAATTGAAATACTTTACTATGAAAAACTACTTTAATCAATTTACATAAATAAAAATACAGTAGTTTAAAAATTTGACTTTTTTACAGTGAGCAAAATACAAAAAACAAACAGACAAATTAATGTTATGTTAAAGTACAAACAATAAAATGGTGCAGGAATACTATAGGCCAGGCTACGTAAATCTACTACCACACAGAGACGTATGTTAGCAGATCCAGGCAGTTGAGCACGGAGGAGTATTCTGAATCTTGGTAGTTGCTGGTTCTATTTATATGGGAGCTGGACCAAAGTAGGTGGCGCTGGTGTCTTCGATAATTGGAGGCCGGCTCACACAAACTACCATTGCTCTTGTTCCCAGCTGGTGGCGGGAACTCCCAGCCACCATGTGCGATGGGGTGACAGGCATTGGAGTGTAGGGAGGAGTAGACTACTGTCTAGATGTCTAAAAAGTAGTTGTTGTTGCTCTTTCTGTAAATTCTTGATTATGCAGGAGTGATGTGGTAGAATAGGTGATGATGGAACAGGCCTAAATCTCCTTTTATGAGAGATTCTCACGACAATATTGAGTCAAAAAGCAACGAGGAGTGGCCAGGCAGTCACTCGCTACCACTCCCTCCCTCAAAAATTCCTCACTCCCCAACATCCTCCTCCCACCATACTGTTTTTGCTTTTATTCACTACATACAGACATTATATATAATTATCTACAAGTTTTGTTCACCATAACTGCTCAACTAAGCTGGCATAGTGCACAAAGAGCATAGTGGCCACCCATACACAGCATGACAAGTCAGGAAGATGACGCCACCTCCCTCACCAAATTGGCTTTTCCCAACACTTCTTTTGCTGTTATTTCAATGTACTGTATATGCACATTATATATTAGTATCTATATTTGTCTTCACCATAGTGAACCGCTAATCTTGTATGGTGACTGCAGACAGTAACAGATGGCCACACACACAACTGATGTTCCCACCCTCCCTCCCTCAATGGTTCAAGGCCAGATGCACTAACATTCCTCCTTCAAGTATACTGTTTGTGGTATTATTACACTATATACACACACATTACATATAAGTATCTACATGTTTTGTTCACCATAATTGTTCATCTAAGCTGGTATAATGCCCAAAGAGCATAGTGGCTACCCTTACACAGCATGACAACTCATGCAGATGTCACCACCTCCCTCACCAAAATGGCTTCTCCTAACACTCCTTTCAGTGTTATTACACTATATATACACATTATATATAAGTACAGTGGTACCTCGAATAACGATCGCCTCATTTTGCGTAACGAACGGCCCAATCGCCGACAATTCGCCTCGTATGGCGACCGCTCGTTTGAATAACGATGACACCACATGGTGGGGTCGCGCTGCTTCTTGCACATTCTCGGATGCCTCCGACGATGCAAATAAATTATGTTGTTTTTGTTTAAAGATGCTAATGATGCTGGGATATAAAGGGGTGACTGCTGAGATGTTGCAAAGCAATGACTTTTTTGTAGAACAAAAAATAAATGTTTTGAAAAACAACAAATGTCAAAAAGGCTCGTTCAGTGGTCGCCAGGTAGGCTGCTCCATGTTTCTTAAATAAAAAACCATTGCAAAAAATTGAAAAACGGACAAATGCCATAAAGGTTTGTTCAGTGTTTGTCGGGTAGGCTGCTCCATTATTGAGACGTAAATGAAAAATACAAAACAAATGGAACAAATTTTAAACAAAGAAAGATTGCTATAATGGAGCAGCCTACCCGATAAACACAGAACGAATCTTTATGGCATTTGTCCGTTTTTCATTTTTTTTTTTTTTTTTTTTTATTTAAAGAAACATGGAGCAGCCTACCTGGCAACCACAGAATGAACCTTTGTGATATGTGTTTTGTTTTTCAAAAATTTTCATTATTTGTTTTCATTTTATGTAACCCTTAACCCCTCAAACCGCTAGGGGCCCAAATGGAATTCACACCCACAGGCGCAAAAAAAAAAAAAAATCTAAAAAATTCTTTCGTCTTATAGAAGTGTCCATTTTTGTTCCCTGATCACAGAAAAAATAACAAAAAAATCGTAGGTGGTATATTTTAGCTGCAATAGGGTAGGGAAGTATGGCAAAAAAGGGGCGTTGGCAGAGCATTCGCCAGACGAGGTCTACTCAGCCCGAGCTGTCAGATGGCAGTTGCCACAAATATACCATTACCTAATTATTTCAATGTTTCTGATTGATTTTTTCTTAGTTTTTTTACAGTGATATTATTCCATACAGTGAATTGTGGTATATTTATATAATAAAATGTGTGAACCATCGCTGTACTCAAAATTATGGTGTGCATATTAGTGATTCAATTATTATGTTCATAAAACAATAAACAAATAGTTTTGCTGTTGTTACACTATACTGTATACACAGGTTATATATAAGTATCTGCATGTTTTGTTCACCATAACGAACTACTAAGTTGGTCTTGTGAGTCAAAAAGCAATGAGGAGTGACCGCCAAACACCAGCGAGCCCTTCATTGCCACTCCCTCCCTCAATACCACCTCACTCACCCTCATTCTCCTCCCACAATACTGTTTTTGCATTTATTCACTATACACAGATGTTATATATTCGTATTTACATGTTTTGTTCACCATAACTGTACATTTAAGCTTATATGGTGAGTAAAGGCACAAAGATGTACCTACTCACACAGTCAGCTGATCGGCGGCCGCCCTCAAGGCCAGATGCACTAATATTTCTCCTCCAACAATATTGTTTGTGGTGTTATTACGCTATATTCACACATTATATATAAGTATCTACCTGTTTTATCCACCATACCTGTACAAATTAGCTGGTATGGTGCCTAAAGACCATAGTGGCCACCAGTAAACAACATGCCAAGTAGTGCAGACGATGCTCCTCCCTCACCAAAATGGCGGCTCCCAACCTACTCCTCTCGCTGTTATCTCACACTATACACACGTTATATATAAGTATCTACATTTGTGTTCACCATAGCGAACCACTAAGCTGGTATGGTGAGTGTAGTCAATAAATGGTGGCCACACACAGTCAGAAGACGACGCCACAACCCTCCCTCCATGGAGCACAGCGCTAAGTATCACCACAATCCTGGTATTATCAGAATCCTGGTCAGTTTTATCAGTCAGGGAGCTTCAGTAATACTATCACTGCTAAATAATAGCAGTATCAAATATATTTTGGCATTTGTAGGCGATGCTGTGGTCACAAGCTGAACAGCGGTGCTGTGAGCTCGTGCTGCATGCGCCAGCCTTGGTGGCTTGCTCAATACTGACGCTCTAACACCCAAGAATGTTAGCCTGGATTTTTTTTCTAGGTGGCATCTGGCAACTATCAGTTGTGGCTGTACTATAGCTGCCCCTATCCCAGGCGGGGCGTTTAAATTATAGCGCTAGACATGAAATCATATATAAATGATGTGCGCGGTTTCGGTTTTGTCACTGATATCATTTATATATGATATGCGCGGTTTGAGGGTTAAACTGGGCATGGCTATACAGTATATATGCCATGAGTAACATGTCCCACGGTGCGCATGGTGTATATATACGCCATAGGGTGCCAGGCACAATTCAAATGGCCCGCGGCTACACGGGGTTCACATTAGCTTCCTCAGGGCTCTTGTAAACAGACGCCATGTTTAAAAAAAATCATGGGCAATATTCTCCGGTGTGAGAGCCACAGTACTGTTGGAGCAACCAAGGCTGGCACACGCAGCATGAGCTAACAGCATTGCTGTTCAGCTTGTGACCACAGCATCGCCTAAAAATGTCAAAATAAATATATAACTGCTATTATTTAGCGATGACAGTATTACAGATGACCCCTGACTGTGATAAAAATGACTAGGATTGTGATAATAGCAGGATTGTTGTAATAATTAGCACTGTGAGAGGAGTAATGCTGAGGGATGGAGGGAGATAGCATCGTTTACTGACTATGTGGCCACCTGTTATTGTCTGCATTCACCATACCAGCTCAGTGGTTCTCTATGGTGAACACAAATGTAGATACTTATATATAATGTGTGTATATAGTGTAATAACACTGCAAACAATATTGTTGGGAGAGAAATTTTAGTGCACCTGATCTTGAATGAGTGAGGGATGCAGCCGCCAGCTGACTTTGTGTAGCGACGTCTCTTAGTGCCTGAACTACCTATATCAGCTTAGTTATACAGATGTGTTGAACAAAACATGTGATACTTATATATATAACGTCTGTATATAGTGAATAAAAAAAAATGGTGGGAGGAGAAAGTGGGTAAGTGAGACGTTGTTGAGGGAGTGGCAACGAGTAACTGGCTGGTGTGTGGCGGTCACTCCTCGTTGCTTTTCAACTCATAATACCAACCTAGTGGTTCGTTATGGTGAACAAAACATGCAGATACTTATATATAACCTATGTCTAAAGTGTAATAACAGTAAAACTGTTTGTTTATTGTTTTATGAACATAATAATTGAGTCAGTAATATGCACACTATACTTTTGAGTATAGCGATGATTAATCCCTTTTATTATATAAACCTATCACACTACACACTATTGAATAATATTACTGCAAAAAAAAGAAGAAAAAATCAATCAGAAACATTGAAATAATTAGGTAATAATAATATCTTTGTGGCAACTCTTGCCTGACAGCTCAGGTGACGCTGACCACCACTCACGACCGCTCTGTCAACGCCCACATTTTGCCAGACTTCCTCGGCCAATTGTGGCCAAAATACGTCGCCTACGATTTATTTTTTATTTTTCCTGTGCTCAGGGAACACAAATTAACATTTTTAGAAGACGAAATTATATTTTAGATTTTTTTTTGTGTAAATCTCCTGAGGACCTCTTAGCAACTTAAGAAACATGGAGCAGCCTACCTGCCGAACACCGAACGAACCTTTTGCTATAAGACAAATGAAAACGACATATTGAACAAATTTGAAGAAAGAAAAATGTCATAAAGGTTTGTTCAGTGAATGTAAGGTAGGCTGCTCCAGTATTTAAAACATCGAATATCATATTGATTTTTTCGGTGGTAAAGAGGATTATTTTGATTTCCATTATTGTCAAAAGGGACATTTACATGACGATCACGGCGCCAGAACGGATTAAATTCGTTATTCGAGGTACCACTGTATCTCCATTTTTGTTCAGCATAACGAACCACTAAGTTGGTATGCCGAGTCAAAAGGCAGCAAGGACTGGCTGGCACATCAGGCAGCCACTCCCTCCCTCACCTCACCTGACTCACCCACAGCCTCCTCCCACCATACTGTTTATGCTTTAATTCACTAAATACAGACATTATATATAAGTATCACATGATTTGTTCACCATAGCAAATCACTAAGATGGTATATAGTAAGTGCAAAGAGCAACAGGTGGCCACATCGATTCGACAGACTATGCTACAGCCCTCCTACCCTCAACATTACTCCTCACACTGTACAGCGCAAATAATCACAACAATCCTGCTGTTATCAGAATCCTAGTCATTTATATCACAGTCAGGGATCTTCTGTAATACTATCATCTCTAAATAATACCAGTTACATATATTTTTAGCATTTTAATGCGATGCTGTGGTCACAAGCTGAACAGCAATGCTGTGAGCTCATGCTGCATGCGCCAGCCTTGGTGGCTCACTCAGTACTGAGGCTCTCACACCCGGGAATGTTGCCCACAATTTTTTTTAATTAAATGGCATCTGTTTACAAGAGCCCTGAGGAAGGTGATGTGAACCCTGTGTATCCGCTGCCATTTAAATCTTACGAAGTACTCCAAAACTGCACTTGCAGTGTTGCATATTTTTGTGTCAGTTACTCAAAACTTTATATGCAGTTTTGCGTAGTTTAAGGGTTAAAAAGCACAAGGGATTCGTCAATCACCATCTTGTGAGCTGGTACATAGAAATCACTGTACTCTCCAACAAGTTCATTCAGGATGTGCCTCACCTTCCAAAGTCTATCATTTTCAGTTTAGTTTTTATTACTGTACTTGCAAAATGAAGACACATGAGGAGTATCGCAAATCTGTCTCGAGACATATATTTCCCGAACAATGGTGTTGGAACAGTCTGGTCTTTGCACCAATAATGGTCGAGTACATGTTTGACAAAATGCTTCATCAACATACACAGTGCCAAACACACATACATTTCACCTGGTTGTATCTTTCCATCGTTGTTATCGTAAAAAATTGGATAACTCCTCACGAATGAGATCAGCTGCATATTTGTTCGTTTCCTGAACAATATGTTGCATGAGCGGCTCATCAAAATATGCAGTAAAGTAGTCCATTTCAAACATATCGTCACCTGTATCAGGGAAAAGGTCTGTAACCCCAACATCTGAATTGTGAACGGCAGTAATTTCTGGGACAAAATCTGTCCCATCACTCTACACATATACACCTGGTATCTTTCGAGAGGCAACAGCGGCACCACGGTGAGGAATCCATGGACCAGGAACTGAAGCCCGTCTAGCAACAGTACGGGTGGGAAGGGACGATGAGGGAAAATTAGTTGATGTTGAGGAGCTTTGTTCATCAGTGTCCCCATGTGGTGCCATGCGGTGCCGCATGGTTGGACTAGATGCTGCTGATGCAACAAAATGTTGCTTGGCAACACCACACACTCCACTGGCACTAGTGGCAACAAAACTATTTTCTGATTCTAAATCACTAAAACCAGAAAATGATTCACCTTTCTCCGAATTGTTAACCAAAACATAAAAATCTGACAAAGTAACACATGAACTATGTGGATTGGCATGAAGTGGTGTCAATTGCGGGCGGGGAGGCATGGGTGAGGAGCTAGGCCTTGCCCTCATGGCACCAGCATGTTCATTTGAAGTAGTCAATATCAGGTTCATCACCATCCAGGAAAAAATTCTGATTAATTTACCCTCAGTCAAAGGTCGCTATGTATGCTTTGCTGAGCGGGGTCAGTCGGTGGAACGTGATGCGCTCGCCATGGTCTCTGTCGGGCAACATAGGCCTGCAGTCAATGGCGGTCTACACTGGATTTTTTCCCCAGGTGGTGTCTGTTTACATTCGGGGTCGGCTTGACTATAGCTGCTCCTATCCCTCACGGGGCATTTCAAATTGTTCGCTAGACCCTCAATCATATATGTATGAATTGAGCAGTTTTGGGAAAGTTACTACCATCGTATATGTATGTATGTATTGCGTGGTTTAAGGGTTAATCCTATGTTCCCGGGGTGTTTTCCGCTGTTCCGCCTCTTTCAGCAGATTGGGCTGGATTGGTCTACTCCTTTGCTCTTTGTGTCTGGTCTTTTTGGCATGGGTGTATCACCACTTGTATGGTGATCAGGTGGGTTCATTGAAGGTGTCTCACCTGCTGGCTTCGTCTCGGCGACAATATGAAGTTTCCTGATATTCTTTTCACCATTTCCTCTCTCGTTGTAGGCTGTCTTCTATTTCTGTTTGGGTTGTTTTGTCCTTTCTTGACTTTTTCATGACCATCATTTGATGCTTATTACTGTCGCCTCTTATCTTGCAGCACTGGCGGAGCCGCTCTAGCTTGTGTTTAGGGTGGATGTCATTTCCGCCCCATTCTGCAAGCTTTCTCATGTATAGTTGCACCTCTGGCCAGCTCATGCGCTGCCGGAACCGTCTTGGTCCTTGGACTGGGTGCTCTCTTTTGCCCTCTTTTCCTCGGTTTGTGGTGGCCCCTTCAGTTCAAGATTGTTTTCCAAGGTTCTGTTTCTGTTGGCATTGGCCTCTGGGGGTTGGGTTGGTGAGCTTCATGCTCTCCTGCGCAGTGGTTTTTACTCTTTCAGTCTTGGTGGTCGGTTTGTTCAGTTGCAACCGTCAATTTCTTTTCTGGTGGAGATTGAGACGGCGGCTTTCCGGAGGGGGTCCTTGGAACATTGATGCTTGGTTGATCAGGCTGGGAGTACATCATGTGTTGGGTCTGGTTGCGGTTTTTCCCCGTTATCTGCACACCTCGGCCTCAGTGGCCGGTTAGCAGTGCGAATTGAGAGTAGTGCAAATACCGAGGTTCCTCTGTACAAAGAAATTATGAAAATATTATGTAATTTTTATCAGGAAATATTGTGCAGTACTGTAATATTATTTTTTGTTGTAAATACATCTAGATTTACGAAATATTTTATCCACAGGATAACAAACCAGAGGAATGTTCAGTGTGTTTTAATGATTATGATGGCAATCAGCTACGCCCTCGCACACTGCCATGCGGCCACACGTTCTGCTCCCAGTGTATTGACAATGCTATCAAGAATGGTCAGCTGACCTGCCCCAGCTGCCGTGCCGAGCACGCTGCCACAGCTGCTACTCAGTTCCCAATTAGCTACGCTGTGGAGGCTTTAGTTAGGAAACTCAAAAATATCCAGCTAACAACTGAGGAAGCAGTGCCAGCAAAACCTTATGAAGGTCCCGCCAGAGGCATCAGTAAGACGTTATATTCCCTGGTGCAGGAGCAGAAGAGCATCATTAGCAGCCTCATTACTAGCTGTGAAGAGGTACTGTCCCAGCTGGGGAAGTACCAGGGGCAGCTGGGGGACTGGAAGACTCACCACCTCCAGCTCCAGGACAGACTCTATGCTCTGGTAGAGCAGAACAAGTCAGCAATGAAACTCTTGGAACTGGAGGATACCAGTGTGGTGGATATGACAACACAAGGAGAGGAAGGGAAGACTCAACTGCAGGCGATGTTGGGGAGCCTCGACACAGTCAACACCCCACAGGAGGTTGGCACAACCATAGACACAGCTGATGGGTGCAAGATGAAGGTAGAAGATTGGCTCCGGAAGTGCCAGGAACTCTTCCCAGATGTCAAGACTGTCCACACCTCAGTTAAGGTACGCTGCTGAAGGTCACATTGTTCTCACCCAACTGAGTGTGGTATTGCCTCTATATAAACAATTTCGACATAGAGACACATCAAGATGAGAGTTGACTTTATATATAGGAAACATTTTTATTAATAAAGTCAACTGTCATCTTGGTGTTCCTCTACACTGTGGTCAGTGTAGAGAAACACCATTACTTATATTGTGAAATTATTTTATTCAGAGCCTGATGCTTCATTATAGTCCAGTTACTTTACTCAGAGCCTAATGCTTCATTGTAGTCCAGTTACTTTACTCAGAGCCTGATGCTTCATTATAGTCCAGTTACTTTACTCAGAGCCTGATGCTTCATTATGGTCCAGGTTCCACATTAATGTTTGTGTTGGTAATGACAGGTGCAGGAGACCACCAGGGAGGCCCTGGAGGTGATGACCACAGAGACAGGTGCCACAGCTGACCCCGTACACCTGGGAGACTCCGCCTCCACCATTAATGTTTGTGTTGGTAATGACAGGTGCAGGAGACCATCAGGGAGGCCCTGGAGATGATGACCACAGAGACAGGTGCCACATCTGACCCTGTACACCTGGGAGACTCAGCCTCCACCATTAATGTTTGTGTTGGTAATGACAGGTGCAGGAGACCATCAGGGAGGCCCTGGAGATGATGACCACAGAGACAGGTGCCGCAGCTGACCCCGTACACCTGGGAGACTCAGCCTCCAGCATCATGAATAAAGTTCAGGAAATCACTGGAGAGATCCCCCAGAAGCAATTAACAGTAAGTTTTTTATTTTCTCTCGTGGTTCATATCACAAGATATTGAGTTGCATTTAAAAAAAAAATAAAATAAAATAAAATAAAATGTTTATTTAGGTAAGGTACATACATACAATAAATTTTTACAAAGATTGGTTGACTTATAGGCAAATAAAATAAAAAAAAAATAAAATAAAATAAAATAAAAAAATAAAATAAAGTAAAAAAATAAAATAAAATAAATGTTTATTTAGGTAAGGTACATACATACAATAAATTTTTACAAAGATTGGTTGACTTATAGGCAAATAAAATAAAAAAAAAATAAAATAAAATAAAATAAAAAAATAAAATAAAGTAAAAAAATAAAATAAAATAAATGTTTATTTAGGTAAGGTACATACATACAATAATTTTTTACAAAGATTGGTTGACTTATAGGTAGAGCTAGTACATACAATGCCTAAAGCCACTATTACGCAAAGCATTTCGGGCATGATAAACTTAAATGACAAGCTTAATACTAATTGAGCATAATGAGTAGAATGAAAACATAGCTGAAAAAGTAGCACAGATACAATTATGTCGACAAACAGCGCTCTTTAAAAAAAAAAACAGACATTGGTTGACAATAGAAGGGTAAGGTAGGTTACAGGGAATTTATTAGGTATAGCTTCGTTTTTATCTTAAACTGGTTGAGAGAGGTACAGTCTTTAACATGGTTGGGAAGGTCATTCCACATTCTGGGACCCTTGATTTGTAGAGCATTTCTAGTTTGATTAAGTCGTACAAAAGGAATATCAAAACTGTGTTTATTTCTGGTGTGGTGCTCATGGGTTCTGTTACAACCTTCTATGAAGCTTTTGAGATCAGGATTGGCATTATAGTTTAGCGTTTTATATATGTATAATACACATGAGAGAATGTGCAGTGACTTAATGTCTAACATATTCAGAGATTTGAGTAGGAGTACCGAGTGATGTCTGGGGCCACTGTTGGATATTGTCCTAATAGCAGCTTTGTGTTGAGTAATTAGAGGACGTATGTGATTTTGGGTAGTAGAGCCCCAAGCACAAATACCATAGTTGAGATATGGATAGATAAGGGAGTAATAGAGAGTCACCAGGGCAGGGCGTGGTACATAATATCTGATCTTAGAAAGAATGCCCACAGTTTTTGAAACTTTTTTTGATATGTTTAGAATGTGTCCCTGGAAATTCAGCTTGTGGTCAATGAGAATGCCAAGGAATTTGCCATCTAATTTGTTACAAATTTGGGTATTGTTTATTTTGAGATTTATTTGATTAGAGGATTTATTGCCAAACAGAATATAGAAAGTTTTGTCAATGTTAAGGGTGAGTTTGTTGGCAGTTAGCCAAAGATGGACTTTATTTAGCTCAGTATTTACTGTGGCATTTAGAGCAAGGGGGTCAGGACTGGAGTAAATGAAGGTTGTGTCGTCAGCAAATAGAATTGGTTTGAGGTGTTGGGAGGCATTTGGAAGGTCATTAATGTAGATGAGAAAGAGGAGAGGGCCAAGTATGCTGCCCTGAGGAACACCAATGTTGATGGGTAGGGTGGGAGAAATTGTATTATTCACAGAAACATATTGGAGCCTGTCAGTAAGGTAGGATTTGAGGTATTGTAGGGAGTGTTCTCTGACTCCATAATGATGTAATTTAAGAAGAAGGTTTTGGTGGTTGACAGTATCAAACGCTTTACGCAGGTCCACAAATAACCCAACAGGGAACTCATTTTTATCAAGAGCTGTATGAATCGAGTTAAGCATACTAATAAGTGCATCATTAGTGCTTTTTTTGGGTCTGAAGCCATATTGGCGAGGGCTAAGTATATTGAATTTGGCTAGATATGAGTAAAGCTGCTTATAGATTAGTTTTCCAAAAATTTTTGACAAGTTAGGCAGGATTGATATTGGTCTGTAGTTGTTAACATCTGTGAGATCACCACATTTGTGGACAGGCGTTACTCTTGCTTTTTTTAGAATATCTGTAAAGGTTTGGAGTTCAAGTGACTTGTTGAAGAGCAAAGCAATAGCAGGGGCTAAAGATCTGGAGGCTTTTTTGTAAATTAAAGTTGGTATCTCCTCAAGGGGCACCAGACTTGGTTTTAAGGGAAAGGATTATCTCATTGACGTCAGTGGAATTAATAGGCTTTAGGTACAGAGACTGTGGATAGTTACCTGTAAGATAGTCCTTAACGTCAGTACTTGAAGATGGAATATCATTTGCAAGGGATGAACCAATGGAAGAGAAGAACCTATTGAACTCAATAGCAGAATCAGAGGCTGAAAGCTGACCATCGTTATTAGACAGGAGAGTCGGTTTGTTATTTAAAGACTTCTTTGATCCCAATATTTGGGAAATTGTGCTCCAAGTTTGTTTAATATTGCTCTTTATTTGGGTAAATTTATCTTCGTAGTATTTAGTTTTGGCTCGTCTAATTATCTTAGATAGCAATAATGAGTAATTCTTTGAGAATTCTTTGGAGACAATTCCTAACCTATACTTCTTCTCAATGTCATGTTTTTTATTAATAGATTTAAGTATTCCCTTTGTAAGCCAGGGATTGTTAAGCCTTTTGGTTGTGACTTGTTTTGTAAGCATAGGACAGTGGGTGTTATAAAGGCTAAGAGTTTTTTGAAGAAAAGATTGCACTGCTAGGTTGATGTCCTCTATGTTACCTAACTCGGACTCCCAGTTGACATTATCAGCAGCAGTTATAAAATTGTCTATAGCAGTTTCATTGTGCAGTCTAAAACGTATCTCTCTTGACTCAAGAGGTGGTTTGCTAATGTTAGTTAAGAGAAATGTGGGATAATGGTCTGTAGTGCTATCGGTGATTATACCTGAAGTAAGCGGAGAGGTTATGTTTGTCCAGATGTGATCTAGAGTCGTGGCAGTACTATCAGTGATTCTAGTAGGTCTAGTGATTAAGGGTATGAGGAAGCAGGAATTCATACAGTTGAGGAAGCTAATAGCAGTAGGGTGTTCTGGCTCGCAGAGGTCAATATTAAAGTCCCCTGCGATAATTAGGTGGTTTTTGTTCAGTCTGTTATCAAGTATTAGATTTCTAAGGTTTGAGTTGAATTCGGACACATCAGTGTTAGGAATTCTATAAACTGCACCCACAGACAGGACAGACTCGGCACCCTTGACTCTGAAGCTGGCGAAGATATACTCCCCATAGCAGTCTCTAGTTCTAATTTCTTTTAAGCATGTTAGTTCTTGGTGGTAGTAAAGAGCAGTGCCACCACCTCTCTGAAGTTGACGACAGTTGTGAATTGCTGAGTAGTTAGGCATGTTTTGATGAGAGGAAGCCTGTTCTTAGGTTTATGGAGGTTCCCCAAGGTCAACAACTGACTTTCTTTAACATACAATACACAATAGTTGCCTAACTCCTGGTAAACATTTACTGGTAGGTGAACAACAGAAACAGGTGAAAAGAAACATGTGAATCATTTCCGTCCTGCATAAAGATTGAACCTGTGATCCTCTATTGAACCCGGGATCCTGGCCCCCTCACAGAGGCGCAGAGAGCGGGTGACACTCCACCAACCTTCCGGGAAAGCATCCAAGAAGACAGTGAACCAAAACAGACCACTGATGGGTTCGAAGAGACTGAAGCCTTGAAACTGCTAATAAACTCCCAAACAATGACAGCACCAACCCCCTGCCAGTAGAGGGGGGGCTGGAGCTACAGGTCCAGCACCAACCCCCTGCCAGTAGAGGGGGGCGGGAGCTACAGGTTCGGCACCAAGCCCCCTGCCAGTAGAGGGGGGCTAGAGCTACAGGTCCAGCATCAACACCCTGCCAATAGAGGGGGGCTGGAGCTACAGGTTCAGCACCAACCCCCCTGCCAGTAGAGGGGGCTGGAGCTACAGGTCCAGCACCAACCCTCTGCCAGTAGAGGGGGCTGGAGCTACAGGTCCAGCACCATCCCCCTGCCAGTAGAGGGGTGCTGGAGCTACAGGTACAGCACAAACCCCCTGCCAATAGAGGGGGCTGGAGCTACAGGTCCAGCACCAACCCTCCTGCAAGTAGAAGGGGGATGAAGGTCCAGCACCAACCTCCTGCCAGTAGAGGGGGGGTCTGGAGCTACAGGTCCAACACCAACCCCCACTGCCAGTAGAGGTGGGGGGGGGGTCTGGAGCTACAGGTCCAGCACCAACCCCCTGCCAATAGAAGGGGGCTGGAAGTCCAGCATCAACACACTGCCAGTAGAGGGGGGCTGGAGCTACAGGTCCAGCACCAACCCCTTGCCAGTTGAGGGGGGCTGGAGGTCCAGCACCAACCCTCTGCCAGTAGAGGGGGGCTGGAGCTACAGGTCCAGCACCAACCCTCTGCCAGTATATAGAGGCTGGAGCTACAGGTTGTCACGCGCCGCTCACCTTGGCCTTGTGTTACATGAGGTTACAGTTAAACAGCGGGGGATCGTGCTACTGATCCTATAACCTCACGCCGTGGGACTTCACTCCCTCCACTAGGGTATCACATTTCACCCCAGGGAGCTCTCCTAGTTGTGCCTCAAGACCGGTCATCACTTGACCTTGGACCCAAGGGGGAGAGGAGAAGGCCCAGCCCACACTACTAAACTCAATCCTGCAGTATGTTACTCCCCCACCGGGCCTGCCCACCTGTGCGTGCAGAGAATTTGCCGGACTTCCAGCCGTAGCCTCACTTTCACCTCTAACTTCCTGGTCGCCAGCTGGGTAATTCTCTCTGCGTCCCAGCAACGCCGTTAGTTCAAATATAATATATTTACAGCAGCCTAGGACCTTACTGTGTGCTGCCAATACTAGAATTCAAATGTACAGTCATGTTGCCATCTCAGGGTCACTCATTAGGGAATGCCAGTACCAGTGTTCAAATCTCATGTCGTGTTGCCAACACAGGGTCTCTCTCTGTCATTCCAGTAACAGTACAGTATAATCATGTTATTAACCACAAAGCTCAATGAGATGGAGGTTATACCAAAAGCGGTGATAAAATAGTAAAAGTTTACTCAAAGTATACTACAACACACAAGATACATGTATGAATTTATGGAAATAATAATAATAATGATGACAGCAGGGCTCCTCTGGTGGCCGCCAGCAGCTCGCATCAGCTGATGAATTAAAGGGATCACTGGCCCCTCCTCACTGGGGTGGCTCCGTCAGCGTCGCTCCTCACTCCTCCACGGGCCGGCCACACGCTGTCTTCACCACTCAGTAGAATAATATATACGTGCTGTCCCACAGCCTAATCTACTCCTATGACTTATATGCACTCTAATAAATGCCTACGCATAATAATAGGCCTATCTTGCCTAACAATCAAGGGAATTAAGGGAGGGAAATATGATCTACCTTAACATATCCCGTCCTCAGACGCCTAGGCTCCAGTCGCCCACTGGGTACTCAGTTCCTCGCGTTGTTCCCAGTGTTCCAGAAGCATCACTAGTCCATAGGTGTTGTGAAGATCCTCGGCATCTCCGTGCTCATTCCCTGAGTGATGTTCCTGGGCGTTGGCTCATCCATTCGTCACTGCATGCGTCGTTCCCTCAAGCATTCCTTCACCGAGACCACACTCAAGGATCAGGATGCACTTGCTTTCTTCTGAGTTCCTAGTAGGCGTGATCTAATCACAACAGCTCTGAATGCTTTGGAGTTCCACCGACAGCGAGTGATCCAGGTCCACTTCAGCTCACTCCTCCAGCCGTCGTAACTCTCTCAACTTCTCCAAAACTATTAGCACACGGTCCTCGGCGCCCTTTCACCGCTGGATTAGGCTTCCTCGCACTTTCCTGAAGTACTGCAGTCCTTGTTAGTCACTATATACTCGTCAGGCTGTGTATATCCACTTACAGAGGCTCCTAGACCTCAAAACTCAAGAGCTCAATCGGCGCACGTCCGCTCTCAACAAAGCGCCGAGTATCTCTGAGTGCCTGGTGCTCTGCAGGCGGGCCAGGTCTCTCGGTGATGTCACAGACCCAGGGGCGGGCTCTGATTGGTCAATGAAGTTATGTGACCTCAGCCAGCTAATCACCGACCAGAGGGCATCGTACACAAAATGGTGGATTTGCAGGCCAGGCGGCGCCATTTTGTTGTACCCAGGGCGCGACTTTTCCTTTTCACTGCAAATTTACAAATGCAAATTTCTCACCAAATAAGCAACCATTTTGGAAGCCTCATACCTCAAAAGATTCCCTGCGCCTCAGAAAACCTGCAGATAAGCTGATATGACTCTTAAAGCTGGCATATGGGAGAAACTGTAGGGGACACCATCACATACCCCCCTTAACATAAGAGTCATATCGGTTAGTAAATCCGGGAGAGGGCATCCGCTACCACATTCTCCCTTCCTTTGATATGGCAGATTTCCAACCAGTACCCTTGTATTAGTAGGGCCCATCTTGTCAGCCTTTGATTCGAGTTCTTCATCCTGTGCACGAACGTCAAGGGGGTTATGATCGGTAAACACTCGCACCGGTCTAGTACCTCCACCCACGTAAACATCAAAGTGCTTCAATGCCAGAATCAGGGCTAAGGCTTCCTTCTCCACTGTACTATAAGCCCTCTGATACTTCTCGAATTTCTTCGAGTAGAATGCTACGGACAATGAACTCCGTCCTTCTCTTGAGCTAACATGGCTCCAATTCCTACACTGCTCGCGTCAACGTACAGGATAAAGTCGAAGTCGGACTCGAAGTCAGGTGAAATCAGCACTGGTGCTTCGGTTAACAACTTCTTTGTCTTCTTGAAGGCTTTCTGACAGGCTTCACCCCACTTCCATCAAACGTTCTTAGACAGCAAGTCCGTCAAAGGGTGCGCCACTGTCGAGAAGTTCTTGCAAAATCATCTATAATATCCAACCATCCCCAGATATCGTAACAACTCCTTCCCTGTCCTGGGAATCGAATATTCTTCGATGGCTATCACTTTGTGTTCCACTGGAGTCACTTCTTGACCCACAACAAAACCTAAATATTCTAGTCGGGCCTTCCCGAACTCGCTCTTGGCCAGATTAACTGTCAGATTAGCTTCTTCTAACCGCCGGAATAACTCTCTCAAACGATCCATGTGTTGTCTCCAGTTATCCGCGTACACCACTATATCATCGATGTATATGGCGCAGCCTTCCATCTCTCTCAGTACCTCGTTCATTATCCACTGGAAACAGCTTCCGCTGTTTTTCATGCCGAACGGAAGTACTTTGTACTGGTATAATCCATCTGGAGTAGCAAACGCCGAGATCCTTCTTGCCCTCGGAGACAAAGGTATCTGATAATATCCTTTTAGCAGGTCGACCTTGGTGACAAACCTTGTGTTACCCAATTGGTCAACGCAGTCACTTATCCGGGGCATAGGGTGTGAATCCGACACTGTTATGGAGTTCACTTCGCGGTAGTCGGTGCAAAAGCGATACGAGCCATCACCCTTCTTAACTAGCACACAGGGTGAGCTCCACTCACTGTTGCTGGGCTCCGCGAGGTCATTCGCTAGCAGATACTCCACCTCCTGTCACATGATCTTCCTCTTGTCAGGACTCGCCCGATAAGCGTTCTGCTTGATTGGCTTGCCTCCGCCCACATCTACCTCGTGCACCACACTCTTGTGCCGTCGGGGCACATCCGTGAAGAGTGACTGGTTCTTCCTTACTAGGGTCACTAGTTCTCTTCTCTTTCCTTTATCCAGATGACGTAGCTTCTCTTCTAGGTGTGTAAAACTCTCAGTATTTGACAGGCGTGTATCATCGGCCCGGGCCCACTTCTCTTCCTCTGCTGGCAACACTTGGCTCATCTCCATACACAGGACCAATTTCTCCTCTTGAGACTGGGCTGTTCCACTTATTTTCGCACTCTCCTGCTCTTCTGGGAAGTATGGCTTCAAACAGTTGACATGACATACTTGAGTCTTGCGGGGGCGATTCGGCTTGCTGATCTCATAATTCACAGGACGCACTTGCCTAACAACCGAGTATGAACCACCAAAGCGTGATTCCGTCACTCTACCTCTCCCAGGTAGCAACATCATCACTGGCTCCCGTCTCGAATTTCCTTGGGACAGCCTTCTTGTCGTACCAGATAGACATATTTTCTTGAGCTGTCTTTAGGTGCTCAGCAGCCAGCTCCTTCGCCATCTTCAATCATTCGCGGAATTTCTGCACATACTCCTCCACCGGCGCTGACGTCTTAGTCACAGTTAACTGCTCCTTCAGCATCAATAATGGGTTCCTCACTTCGTGCCCAAACACTAGTTGGAATGGAGAGAATCCCAGAGACTGGGATTCTCCCAGTCTCTGGGAATACAGGGGTCTGATAATTTAGAGTAACAGCGATAGTCAAATCAGTACTCACAGCATACTCCTCTACTAGGCCCACACCTAGTCCCAACAGGGCTGCTCGTACATCGAGGATGGCATTCGCTCTGCCACCACCCCCCTGCCAGTAGAGGGGGGCTGGGGCAACAGGTCCCACACCAAACCCCTGCCAGTAGAGTGGGGCTTGAGCTACAGGTCCAGCACAAACCCTCTGCCAGTAGAGGGGGGCTGGGGCATCAGGTCCCGCACCAAACCCCTGCCAGTAGAGGGAAGCTGGAGCTACATGTCCAGCACCAACCCCCTGCCAACAGTGGGGGGCTCGAGCTACAGGTCCAGAACTAATCTCCTGCCAGTAGAGAGGGGGCTGAAGCTACTCGTCCAGCACCAACCCCCTGCCAGTAGAGGGGGGCTGGAGTTACAGGTCCAGCACTATCCCCCCTGCCTGTAGAGGGGGGCTTGAGCTACATGTCCAGCACCAACCCCCTGCCAGTTGAGGGGGGGCTGCAGCTACAGGTCCAGCACCAACCCCCTGCCAGTAGAGGGGGGGCTGGAGCTACAGGTCCAGGACCAACACCCTGCCAGTAGAGGGGGGCTGAAGCTACAGGTCCAGCACCAACCCCCTGCCAGTAGAGGGAGGCTGGAGCTACAGGTACAGCACCAACCCCCTGTTAGTAGTGGGGGGGGGGGGTGGAGCTACAGGTCCAGTACCAACCCCCCCCCCTCTGCCAGTAGAGGGGGGGCGGGAGTTACAGGTCCAGCACCAACCCCCCTACCAGTAGAGAGGAGGGGTGGAGCTAAAGGTCCAGCACCAACCCCCTGCCAGTAGAGGGGGGACTGGAGATACAGGTCCCACACCACCCCCCTGCCAGTAGAGGGGGGGCTGGGGCAACAGGTCCCACACCAAACCCCTGCCAGTAAAGTGGGGCTCGAGCTACAGGTTCAGCACCAACCCCCTGTCAGTAGAGGGGCAGCTGGAGGTACAGGTCCAGCATCAACCCTATGCCAGTATAGGTGGGGCTGGAGCTACAGGTGCAGCACCACTGCCCTGCCAGTATAGGGGGGGGGGGCTGGAGCTACAGGTCCAACACCAACCCACTGCCAATAGAGGGGGACTGGAGCTACAGGTCCAGCACCAACCCCCTGCCAGTAGAGGGGTGCTGGAGTTACAGGTCCAGCACCAACCCCCAGCCAGTAGAGGTGTGCAGGAGCTACAGGTCCAGCACCAACCCCCTGCCAGTAGAGGGTGGCTGGAGCTACAGGTCCAGCACCAACATCCTGCCAGTTGAGGGGGGCTGGAGCTACAGGTCCAGCACCAACCCCCTGCCAGTAAAGGTGGGCTGGAGCTACAGGTCCAGCATCAACCCCCTGCCAGTACAGGTGGGCTGGAACTACAGGTCCAGCACTAACCCCCTGCCAGTAGAGGGGGGGGGGGCTGGAGCTACAGGTCCAGCACCAACCCCTTACCAGTAAGGGGGAAGGGCTGGAGCTTCAGTTCCAGCACCAACCTCCCCTGCCAGTAGAGGGGGGCTGGAGTTTCAGGTCCAGCACCAACCACCCTGCCAGTAGAGGGTGGGCTGGAGTTATATGTTCAGCACGAACCTCCTGCCAGTAGTGGGGGGGCGGGAGCTACAGGTCCAGCACCAACCCCATGAAAGTAGAGGGGGGCTGGAGCTACAGGTTCAGCACGAACCTCCTGCCACAAGAGGGGAGTGGGGTTGGAACTACAGGTCCAGCACCAACCCCCTGCCAGTAGAAGTGGGCTGGAGCTACAGGTCCAGAGCAAACCCCCTGCCAGTAGAGGGGGGGGGGGCTGGAGCTACAGGTCCAGAACAAACCGCCTGCCAATAGAGGGGGGCTGGAGCTTCAGGTCCAGCACCAACCCCTGCCAGTAGAGTGGGGGCTGGAGCTACAGGTCCAGCACCAACGCCCTGCCAGTAGAGGGGGGCTGGAGCTACAGGTCCAGCACTATCCCCCTGCCAGTAGAGGGGGGCTGGAGCTACAGGTCCAGCACTATCCCCCTGCCAGTAGAGGGGGGCTGGAGCTACAGGTCCAGCACCAACCCCCTGCCAGTAGAGGGGGGCTGGAGCTACAGGTCCAGCACCAACCCCCTGCCAGTAGAGGGGGGCTGGAGCTACAGGTCCAGCACTAACCCCCTGCCAGTAGAGGGGGGCTGGAACTACAGGGCCAGCACCAACCCCCTGCCAGTAGAGGGGGCTGGAGCTACAGGTCCAGCACCAACCCCCCTGCAAGTAGAGGGGGGGCAGGAGCTACAGGTCCTGCACCAACCCCTGCCAGTAGAGGGGGGATGGAGCTTCAGGTCCAGCACCAACCCCCTGCCAGTAAAGGTGGGCTAGAGCTACAGGTCCAGTACCAACCCCCTGCCAGTAGAGGTGCGCTGGAGCTACAGGTGCAGCACCAACCCCCTGTCAATAGTGGGGGGCTGGGGCAACAGGTCCAGCACCAAACCCTTGCCAGTAGAGGGGGACTGGAGCTACAGGTCCAGCAACAACCCCCCCTGCCAGTAGAGGGGCAGCTGGAGGTACAGGTCCAGCACCAACCTCGCCCCCTGCCAGTAGAGGGGGGACTGGAGATACAGGTCCAGCACTAACCCCCTGCCAGTATAGGGGGGCTAGAGCTTCAGGTTCAGCACCAACCCCCTGCCAGTAGGGGGGGGGGGCTAGAGCTTCAGGTTCAGCACCAACCCCCTGCCAGTAGAGGGGTAGCTGGAGGTACAGGTCCAGCACCAACCCTCCCCCCCTGCCAGTAGAGGGAGGACTGGAGATACAGGTCCAACACCACCACCCTGCCAGTAGAGGGGTTGCTGGGGCAACAGGTCCCGCACCAAACCCCTGCCAGTAGAGTGGGGCTTGAGCTACAGGACAAGCACCAACCCCTTGCCAGTAGAGGTGGGGCTGGAGCTACAGGTCCAGCACCAACCCCCTGCCAGTAGGAGGGGGGGGGGGCTGAAGCTACAGGTCCAGCACCAATCCCCTGCCAGTAGAGGGGGGGGGGTGCTGGAGCGACATGTCCAGCACCAACCCCCTGCCAGTCGAGGGGGGGGGGCTGGAGCTACAGGTCCAGCACCAACCTCCTGCCAGTAGAGGGGGGGCAGGAGTTACAGGTCCTGCACCAACCCCCTGCCAGTAGTGGGGGGATGGAGCTTCAGGTCCAGCACCAACCCCCTGCCAGTAGAGGGGGCTGGAGCTACAGGTCCAGCACAAATCCCCTGCCAGTAAAGGTGGGCTGGAGCTACAGGTCCAGCACCGAACCCTTGCCAGTTGAGGGGGGGCTGGAGTTAAAGGTCCTGCACTAACCCCCTGCCAGTAGGATGGGGCTGGAGCTACAGGTCCAGCACCAACCCCCTGCCAGTAGAGTGGGGCTTGAGCTATAAGACCAGCACCAACCCCCCTGCCAGTAGTGGGGTTCTGCAGCTAGAGGTCCAGCACCAATTCCCTGCCAGTAGAAGGGAGCTGGAGCTACAAATCCAGCACCAACCCTCTGCCAGTAGAGTAGGGCTGGAGCTACAGGTCCAGCACCAACCCCCTGCCAACAGTGGGGGGCTGGAGCTACAGGTCCAGAACTAATCTCCTGCCAGTAGAGAGGGGGCTGAAGCTACTCGTCCAGCACCAACCCCCTGCCAGTAGAGGGGGGCTGGAGTTACAGGTCCAGAACTATCCCCCCTGCCTGTAGAGGGGGGCTTGAGCTACATGTCCAGCACCAACCCCCTGCCAGTAGAGGGGGGGCTGCAGCTACAGGTCCAGCACCAACCCCCTGCCAGTAGAGGGGGGGCTGGAGCTACAGGTACAGCACCAACCCCCTGTTAGTAGTATGGGGGTGGAGCTACAGGTCCAGTACCAACCCCCCCCCCCTCTGCCAGTAGAGGGGGGGGGCGGAGTTACAGGTCCAGCACCAACCCCCCCTACCAGTAGAGAGGAGGGGTGGAGCTACAGGTCCAGCACCAACCCCCTGCCAGTAGAGGGGCAGCTGGAGGTACAGGTCCAGCACCAACCCCCTGCCAGTAGTGGGGGGGGGGTGGAGCTACAGGTCCAGCACTAACCCCCTGCCAGTAGACGGGGGACTGGAGCTACAGGTCCAGTACCAACCCCCTGCCAGTAGAGGGGAGGGGAGGGAGATACAGGTCGAACACAAACCCCCTGCCAGTAGAGGGGGGGGAGGGAGATACAGGTCGAACACCAACCCCCTGCCAGTAGAGGGGGGCTGGAGCTACAGGTCCAGCACCAACCCCCTGCCAGTAGAAGGGGGCTGGGGCAAAAGGTCCAGCACCAACCCCCTGCCAGTAGAGGAGGGCTGGAGCTACAGGTCCAGAACCAACCCCCTGCTAGTAGAGGGGGGCTGGAGCTACAGGTCCAGCACCATCCCCCTGCCAGAAGAGGGGGGATAGAGCTTCAGGTCCAGCACCAACCCCCCTGCCAGTAGAGGGGGGCTGGAACTACAGGTCCATCACCAACCCCCTGCCAGTAGAGTGGGGGCTGGAGCTACAGGTCCAGCACCAAACCCCTGCCAGTAGAGTGGGGATGGAGCTTCAGGTCCAGCACCAACCCCCCTGCCAGTAGAGGGGGGCTGGAGCTACAGGTCCTGCACCAACCCCCTACCAGTAGAGGGGCAGCTGGAGGTACATTTCCAGCACCAACCCCCTGCCAGTAGAGGAGGGACTGGAGATACAGGTCCAGCACCAACCCCCTGCCAGTAGAGGGGGGCGGGAGCTACAGGTCCAGCACCAACCCCCTGCCAGTACAGTAGGGGTAGAGCTACAGGTCCAGCACCAACTCCCTGCCAGTAGAGAGGCAGCTGGATGTACAGGTCCAGTACCAACCCCCTGCCAGTAGAGGGAGGGAGGTGGAGGTACAGGTCCAACACCAACCCCCTGCCAGTAGAGGGGGGTGGAGCTACAGGTCCAGCACCCCTCCCCCCCTCCCCGGCCAGTAGAGGGGAGGGGAGGGAGATACAAGTCGAACACCAACCCCCTGCCAGTAAAGGGGGGGGGGGGGGGAGATACAGGTCGAACACCAACCCCCTGCCAGTAGAGGGGGGCTGGAGCTACAGGTCCAGTGCCAACCCCCTGCCAGTAGAAGGGGGCTGGGGCAAAAGGTCCAGCACCAACCCCCTGCCAGTAGAGGAGGGCTGGAGCTACAGGTCTATAACCAACCACCTGCTAGTAGAGGGGGGCTGGAGCTACAGGTCCAGAACCAACCCCCTGCCAGTAGAGGGGGGCGGGAGCTACAGGTCCAGCACCAACCCCCTGCCAGTACAGTAGGGCTAGAGCTACAGGTCCAGCACCAACCCCCTGCCAGTAGAGAGGCAGCTGGATGTACAGGTCCAGTACCAACCCCCTGCCAGTAGAGGGAGGGAGGTGGAGGTACAGGTCCAACACCAACCCCCTGCCAGTAGAGGGGGGTGGAGCTACAGGTCCAGGACCCCTCCCCCCCTCCCCGGCCAGTAGAGGGGAGGGGAGGGAGATACAGGTCGAACACCAACCCCCTGCCAGTAAAGGGGGGGGAGGGAGATACAGGTCGAACACCAACCCCCTGCCAGTAGAGGGGGGCTGGAGCTACAGGTCCAGCGCCAACCCCCTGCCAGTAGAAGGGGGCTGGGGCAAAAGGTCCAGCACCAACCCCCTGCCAGTAGAGGAGGGCTGCAGCTACAGGTCTATAACCAACCCCCTGCTAGTAGAGGGGGGCTGGAGCTACAGGTCCAGAACCAAACCCCTGCAAGTAGAGGTGGATTGGAGCTACAGGTCCAGCACCAACCCCATGCCAGTAGAGGGGGGCTGGAGCTACAGGTCCAGAACTAAACCCCTCCAGTAGAGTATGGCTGGAACTACAGGTCCAGGACCCCTCCCCCCCCCGGCCAGTAAAGGGGGGAAGGGAGATACAGGTCGAACACCAACCCCCTGCCAGTAGCGGAGGGCTGGAGCTACAGGTCCAGAACCATCCCCCTGCCAGTAGAGGGGGGATAGAGCTTCAGGTCCAGCACCAACCCCCCTGCCAGTAGAGGGGGGCTGGAACTACAGGTCCAGCACCAACCCCCTGCTAGTAGAGGGGGGGCTGGAGCTACAGGTCCAGCACCAAACCCCTGCCAGTAGAGTGGGGATGGAGCTTCAGGTCCAGCACCAACCCCCCTGCCAGTAGAGGGGGGCTGGAGCTACAGGTCCTGCACCAACCC
Organism: Procambarus clarkii; assembly: GCF_040958095.1. Taxonomy (NCBI): domain Eukaryota; kingdom Metazoa; phylum Arthropoda; class Malacostraca; order Decapoda; family Cambaridae; genus Procambarus; species Procambarus clarkii. The sequence continues at coordinate 47,369,045 of NC_091164.1, read as the reverse complement.
CCTACCAGTAGAGGGGCAGCTGGAGGTACATTTCCAGCACCAACCCCCTGCCAGTAGAGGAGGGACTGGAGATACAGGTCCAGCACCAACCCCCTGCCAGTAGAGGGGGGCGGGAGCTACAGGTCCAGCACCAACCCCCTGCCAGTACAGTAGGGGTAGAGCTACAGGTCCAGCACCAACTCCCTGCCAGTAGAGAGGCAGCTGGATGTACAGGTCCAGTACCAACCCCCTGCCAGTAGAGGGAGGGAGGTGGAGGTACAGGTCCAACACCAACCCCCTGCCAGTAGAGGGGGGTGGAGCTACAGGTCCAGCACCCCTCCCCCCCTCCCCGGCCAGTAGAGGGGAGGGGAGGGAGATACAAGTCGAACACCAACCCCCTGCCAGTAAAGGGGGGGGGGGGGGGAGATACAGGTCGAACACCAACCCCCTGCCAGTAGAGGGGGGCTGGAGCTACAGGTCCAGTGCCAACCCCCTGCCAGTAGAAGGGGGCTGGGGCAAAAGGTCCAGCACCAACCCCCTGCCAGTAGAGGAGGGCTGGAGCTACAGGTCTATAACCAACCACCTGCTAGTAGAGGGGGGCTGGAGCTACAGGTCCAGAACCAACCCCCTGCCAGTAGAGGGGGGCGGGAGCTACAGGTCCAGCACCAACCCCCTGCCAGTACAGTAGGGCTAGAGCTACAGGTCCAGCACCAACCCCCTGCCAGTAGAGAGGCAGCTGGATGTACAGGTCCAGTACCAACCCCCTGCCAGTAGAGGGAGGGAGGTGGAGGTACAGGTCCAACACCAACCCCCTGCCAGTAGAGGGGGGTGGAGCTACAGGTCCAGGACCCCTCCCCCCCTCCCCGGCCAGTAGAGGGGAGGGGAGGGAGATACAGGTCGAACACCAACCCCCTGCCAGTAAAGGGGGGGGAGGGAGATACAGGTCGAACACCAACCCCCTGCCAGTAGAGGGGGGCTGGAGCTACAGGTCCAGCGCCAACCCCCTGCCAGTAGAAGGGGGCTGGGGCAAAAGGTCCAGCACCAACCCCCTGCCAGTAGAGGAGGGCTGCAGCTACAGGTCTATAACCAACCCCCTGCTAGTAGAGGGGGGCTGGAGCTACAGGTCCAGAACCAAACCCCTGCAAGTAGAGGTGGATTGGAGCTACAGGTCCAGCACCAACCCCATGCCAGTAGAGGGGGGCTGGAGCTACAGGTCCAGAACTAAACCCCTCCAGTAGAGTATGGCTGGAACTACAGGTCCAGGACCCCTCCCCCCCCCGGCCAGTAAAGGGGGGAAGGGAGATACAGGTCGAACACCAACCCCCTGCCAGTAGCGGAGGGCTGGAGCTACAGGTCCAGAACCATCCCCCTGCCAGTAGAGGGGGGATAGAGCTTCAGGTCCAGCACCAACCCCCCTGCCAGTAGAGGGGGGCTGGAACTACAGGTCCAGCACCAACCCCCTGCTAGTAGAGGGGGGGCTGGAGCTACAGGTCCAGCACCATCCCCCTGCCAGTAGAGGGGGGCTGGAACTACAGGTCCAGCACCAACCCCCTGCCAGTAGAGGGGGGGGGGGCTGGAGCTACAGGTCCAGCACCAAACCCCTGCCAGCAGAGTGGGGATGGAGCTTCAGGTCCAGCACCAACCCCCCTGCCAGTAGAGGGGGGCTGGAGCTACAGGTCCTGCACCAACCCCCTGCCAGTAGAGGGGCAGCTGGAGCTACAGGTCCAGCACCAACCCCCTGCCAGTAGAGGGGGGGGGCGGAAGCTACAGGCCCAGAACCAACCCCCTACCAGTAGAGGGGCAGCTGGAGGTACATTTCCAGCACCAACCCCCTGCCAGTAGAGTTGGGACTGGAGATACAGGTCCAGCACCAACCCCCTGCCAGTTGAGAGGGGCTGGAGCTACAGGTCCAGCACCAATCCCCTGCCAGTAAAGAGGGGCTGGCGCTACAGGTCCAGCATCAACCCCCTGCCAGTAGAGGGGGGTGGCAGCAGCTACAGGTCCAGCACCAACCCCCTGCCAGTAGAGGTTGGCTGGAGCTACAGGTCCAGCACCAATCCCCTGCCAGTAGATGGGGGGCTGGAACTATAGGTCCAGCACGAACCCCATGCCAGTAGATGGGGGCTGGATCTACATGTCCATCATCAACCCCCCTGCCAGTAGAGGGGGGGGGCTGTAGCTACAGGTCCAACACCAACCCCCTGCCAGTAGAGGGGTCCTAGATCTACAGGTCCTGCACCAACCCCCCTGCTAGTAGAGGGGGGAAGGGGCGCTGGAGCTACAAGTCCAGCACAAACCTCCTGCCAGTAGTGTGGGGCTGGAGCCACAGGTCCAGCACCAGCCCCCCTGCCAGTAGAAGGGGCTGGAGCTACAGATCCAGCACCAACCTCCTGCCAGTAAAGGTGGGGGCTGGAGCTACAGGTCCAGCACCAACCTCCTGCCAGTAGAGGGAGGGAGATGGAGCTACAGGTCCTGCATCAACCCCCTGCCAGTAGAGGGGGGGCAGGAGTTACAGGTCCTGCACCAACCCCCTGCCAGTAGTGGGGGGATGGAGCTTCAGGTCCAGCACCAACCCCCTGCCAGTAGAGGGGGCTGGAGCTACAGGTCCAGCACAAATCCCCTGCCAGTAAAGGTGGGCTGGAGCTACAGGTCCAGCACCGAACCCTTGCCAGTTGAGGGGGGGCTGGAGTTAAAGGTCCTGCACTAACCCCCTGCCAGTAGGATGGGGCTGGAGCTACAGGTCCAGCACCAACCCCCTGCCAGTAGAGTGGGGCTTGAGCTATAAGACCAGCACCAACCCCCTGCCAATAGTGGGGTTCTGCAGCTAGAGGTCCAGCACCAATTCCCTGCCAGTAGAAGGGAGCTGGAGCTACAAATCCAGCACCAACCCTCTGCCAGTACAGTAGGGCTGGAGCTACAGGTCCAGCACCAACCCCCTGCCAACAGTGGGGGGCTGGAGCTACAGGTCCAGAACTAATCTCCTGCCAGTAGAGAGGGGGCTGAAGCTACTCGTCCAGCACCAACCCCCTGCCAGTAGAGGGGGGCTGGAGTTACAGGTCCAGAACTATCCCCCCTGCCTGTAGAGGGGGGCTTGAGCTACATGTCCAGCACCAACCCCCTGCCAGTAGAGGGGGGGCTGCAGCTACAGGTCCAGCACCAACCCCCTGCCAGTAGAGGGGGGGCTGGAGCTACAGGTACAGCACCAACCCCCTGTTAGTAGTATGGGGGTGGAGCTACAGGTCCAGTACCAACCCCCCCCCCCCCCTCTGCCAGTAGAGGGGGGGCGGAGTTACAGGTCCAGCACCAACCCCCCCTACCAGTAGAGAGGAGGGGTGGAGCTACAGGTCCAGCACCAACCCCCTGCCAGTAGAGGGGCAGCTGGAGGTACAGGTCCAGCACCAACCCCCTGCCAGTAGTGGGGGGGGGGTGGAGCTACAGGTCCAGCACTAACCCCCTGCCAGTAGACGGGGGACTGGAGCTACAGGTCCAGTACCAACCCCCTGCCAGTAGAGGGGAGGGGAGGGAGATACAGGTCGAACACAAACCCCCTGCCAGTAGAGGGGGGGGGAGGGAGATACAGGTCGAACACCAACCCCCTGCCAGTAGAGGGGGGCTGGAGCTACAGGTCCAGCACCAACCCCCTGCCAGTAGAAGGGGGCTGGGGCAAAAGGTCCAGCACCAACCCCCTGCCAGTAGAGGAGGGCTGGAGCTACAGGTCCAGAACCAACCCCCTGCTAGTAGAGGGGGGCTGGAGCTACAGGTCCAGCACCATCCCCCTGCCAGAAGAGGGGGGATAGAGCTTCAGGTCCAGCACCAACCCCCCTGCCAGTAGAGGGGGGCTGGAACTACAGGTCCAGCACCAACCCCCTGCCAGTAGAGTGGGGGCTGGAGCTACAGGTCCAGCACCAAACCCCTGCCAGTAGAGTGGGGATGGAGCTTCAGGTCCAGCACCAACCCCCCTGCCAGTAGAGGGGGGCTGGAGCTACAGGTCCTGCACCAACCCCCTGCCAGTAGAGGGGCAGCTGGAGCTACAGGTCCAGCACCAACCCCCTGCCAGTAGAGGGGGGGCGGAAGCTAAAGGCCCAGCACCAACCCCCTACCAGTAGAGGGGCAGCTGGAGGTACATTTCCAGCACCAACCCCCTGCCAGTAGAGGAGGGACTGGAGATACAGGTCCAGCACCAACCCCCTGCCAGTAGAGGGGGGCGGGAGCTACAGGTCCAGCACCAACCCCCTGCCAGTACAGTAGGGGTAGAGCTACAGGTCCAGCACCAACTCCCTGCCAGTAGAGAGGCAGCTGGATGTACAGGTCCAGTACCAACCCCCTGCCAGTAGAGGGAGGGAGGTGGAGGTACAGGTCCAACACCAACCCCCTGCCAGTAGAGGGGGGTGGAGCTACAGGTCCAGCACCCCTCCCCCCCCTCCCCGGCCAGTAGAGGGGAGGGGAGGGAGATACAGGTCGAACACCAACCCCCTGCCAGTAAAGGGGGGGGGGGAGATACAGGTCGAACACCAACCCCCTGCCAGTAGAGGGGGGCTGGAGCTACAGGTCCAGTGCCAACCCCCTGCCAGTAGAAGGGGGCTGGGGCAAAAGGTCCAGCACCAACCCCCTGCCAGTAGAGGAGGGCTGGAGCTACAGGCCTATAACCAACCCCCTGCTAGTAGAGGGGGGCTGGAGCTACAGGTCCAGAACCAACCCCCTGCCAGTAGAGGGGGGCGGGAGCTACAGGTCCAGCACCAACCCCCTGCCAGTACAGTAGGGCTAGAGCTACAGGTCCAGCACCAACCCCCTGCCAGTAGAGAGGCAGCTGGATGTACAGGTCCAGTACCAACCCCCTGCCAGTAGAGGGAGGGAGGTGGAGGTACAGGTCCAACACCAACCCCCTGCCAGTAGAGGGGGGTGGAGCTACAGGTCCAGGACCCCTCCCCCCCTCCCCGGCCAGTAGAGGGGAGGGGAGGGAGATACAGGTCGAACACCAACCCCCTGCCAGTAAAGGGGGGGGAGGGAGATACAGGTCGAACACCAACCCCCTGCCAGTAGAGGGGGGCTGGAGCTACAGGTCCAGCGCCAGCCCCCTGCCAGTAGAAGGGGGCTGGGGCAAAAGGTCCAGCACCAGCCCCCTGCCAGTAGAGGAGGGCTGCAGCTACAGGTCTATAACCAACCCCCTGCTAGTAGAGGGGGGCTGGAGCTACAGGTCCAGAACCAAACCCCTGCAAGTAGAGGTGGATTGGAGCTACAGGTCCAGCACCAACCCCATGCCAGTAGAGGGGGGCTGGAGCTACAGGTCCAGAACTAAACCCCTCCAGTAGAGTAGGGCTGGAACTACAGGTCCAGGACCCCCCCCCCCGGCCAGTAAAGGGGGGAAGGGAGATACAGGTCGAACACCAACCCCCTGCCAGTAGCGGAGGGCTGGAGCTACAGGTCCAGAACCATCCCCCTGCCAGTAGAGGGGGGATAGAGCTTCAGGTCCAGCACCAACCCCCCTGCCAGTAGAGGGGGGCTGGAACTACAGGTCCAGCACCAACCCCCTGCTAGTAGAGGGGGGGCTGGAGCTACAGGTCCAGCACCATCCCCCTGCCAGTAGAGGGGGGATAGAGCTTCAGGTCCAGCACCAACCCCCCTGCCAGTATTGGGGGGCTGGAACTACAGGTCCAGCACCAACCCCCTGCCAGTAGAGGGGGGGTGGGGCTGGAGCTACAGGTCCAGCACCAAACCCCTGCCAGCAGAGTGGGGATGGAGCTTCAGGTCCAGCACCAACCCCCCTGCCAGTAGAGGGGGGCTGGAGCTACAGGTCCTGCACCAACCCCCTGCCAGTAGAGGGGCAGCTGGAGCTACAGGTCCAGCACCAACCCCCTGCCAGTAGAGGGGGGGGGGCGGAAGCTACAGGCCCAGCACCAACCCCCTACCAGTAGAGGGGCAGCTGGAGGTACATTTCCAGCACCAACCCCCTGCCAGTAGAGTTGGGACTGGAGATACAGGTCCAGCACCAACCCCCTGCCAGTTGAGAGGGGCTGGAGCTACAGGTCCAGCACCAATCCCCTGCCAGTAAAGAGGGGCTGGCGCTACAGGTCCAGCATCAACCCCCTGCCAGTAGAGGGGGGTGGCAGCAGCTACAGGTCCAGCACCAACCCCCTGCCAGTAGAGGTTGGCTGGAGCTACAGGTCCAGCACCAATCCCCTGCCAGTAGATGGGGGGCTGGAACTATAGGTCCAGCACGAACCCCATGCCAGTAGATGGGGGCTGGATCTACATGTCCATCATCAACCCCCCTGCCAGTAGAGGGGGGGGGGCTGTAGCTACAGGTCCAACACCAACCCCCTGCCAGTAGAGGGGTCCTAGATCTACAGGTCCTGCACCAACCCCCCTGCTAGTAGAGGGGGGAAGGGGCGCTGGAGCTACAAGTCCAGCACAAACCTCCTGCCAGTAGTGTGGAGCTGGAGCTACAGGTCCAGCACCAGCCCCCCTGCCAGTAGAAGAGGCTGGAGCTACAGATCCAGCACCAACCTCCTGCCAGTAAAGGTGGGGGCTGGAGCTACAGGTCCAGCACCAACCTCCTGCCAGTAGAGGGAGGGAGATGGAGCTACAGGTCCAGCATCAACCCCCTGCCAGTAGAGGGGGGCTGGAGCTACAAGTCCAGCAACAATCCCCTGTCAGTAGAAGGGGCTGGAGCTACAGGTCCAGTACCAACCCCCTGCCAATAAATGGGGGGAGGGCTGGAGCTACAGGTCCAGCACCAACCCCCTGCCAGTAGAGGGGGCTGGAACTACAGGTCCAGCACCAACCCCCCCTGCCAGGTGAGGGGGCTGCATCTAAAGGTCCAGCACCAACCCCCTGCCAGTAGAGAGAGAGAGAGAGAGAGGGGGGGGGGCTGCAGCTTCAGGTTCAGCACCAACCCCCTGCCAGTAGAGAGGGGGCTGCAGCTACAGGTCCAGCACCAACCCCCTGCCAGTAGAAGGGGGGGGGGGTGCAGCAACAACCCCTGCTAGTAGAGGGGGAGGCTGCAGCTACAGGTCCAGCACCAACCCCTTCCAGTAGAGTGGGGGGGGGGGGGATGGAGCTTCAGGTCCAGCACCAACCCCCCTGCCAGTAGAGGGGGATTCGACCTACATGTCCATCACCAACCCGCTGCCAGTAGAGGGGGACTGGAGCTAAAGGTCCAGCACCAACCCCCCTGCCAGTAGAGGGGGGGTGGAGCTACAGGTCCATCACCAACCCCTTGCCAGTAGATGGGGGCTGGATTTACAGGTCCTGTACCAACCCCCTGCCAGTAGAGGGGGGCTGGAGCTACAGGTCCAGCACCAACCCCCTGCCAATAGAGGAAGGCTGGAGCTACAGGTCCAGCACCAACCCCCTGCCAGTAGAGGGGGGCTGGAGCTACAGTTCCAGCACCAAACATCTGCCAGTAGAGGGAGGCTGGAGCTACAGGTCCAGCACCAACCCCCTGCCAGTAGAGGGGGGCAGGAGCTACAGGTTCAGCACCAACCCCCTGCCAGTAGAGGGGGGCTGGAGCTACAGGTCCAGCACCAACACCCTGCCAGTAGAGGGGGGGGCTGGAGCTACAGGTCCCGCACCAATCCCCTGCCTGTTGAGGTGGGACTGGAGCTACAGGCCCAGCACCGACCGTCTGCCAGTAGAGGGGGGCAGGAGCTACAGGTCCCGCACCAACCCCCTGCCTGTTGAGGTGGGACGGGAGCTACAGGCCCAGCACCAACCCCCTGCCAGTAGAGGGGGGCTGGAGCTACAGGTCCAGCACCAACACCCTGCCAGTAGAGGGGGGCTGGAGCTACAGGTCCAGCACCAACCCCATGCCAATAGAGGGGCTGGAGCTACATGTCCAGCACCAACCCCCTGCCAGTAGAGCTGGGGCTGACACTGACCACAGGTGATAATGGGGCTGACACTGACCACAGGTGATAATGGGGCTGACACTGACCACAGGTGATAATGGGGCTGACACTGATCACAGGTGATAATGGAGCTGACACTGACCACAGGTGATAATGGGGCTGACACTGTCCACAGGTTGAGGACCTCCGCAGGATGAGTGAGCCCGTCAAGAGGCTGGTGGAGGCTGGCCGGGTGGTGGCCGTCAAGAGGCTGGTGGAGGCTGGCCGGGTGTTGGCCGTCAAAGAAGACCAAGATGGCCGCCGCTCCGCCAGGATAACTCTACAAGACGGACAGCTGTACCTCCACCCACTCCTGCGTCAGCCCACGCCCGCCCACGCCCACACCCTCCAGGTTACTTTATTACACCCACTATTCTTACTGACATTACTGACTTACTGAGTTTTGATAACTAATATGATAGCATTTTGTTGTACAGTTATCAGCATGATTTGTTTCATTTTCTGCAGGAGAGTGAGGTTGTGGGCGTGCTGGAGCCCTCCTGCACCCTGGCATTCCTTGACCTCGGGTGGGCGGGGTCAACAAGAGGGCGGGTCACCATCCGGCTGACCCGTGACACTCCGCTGGCCAGACAGTTTGTGTTGTTGTGTACGGGCCAGCGGGGCCACACCTACCGCAACACTAAACTGTTGGAGGTGTGGTACAAGGGTGAGCAGAGGGAGTGTGTGGTGGGCGGAGACTACGAGAGTAATGATGGTAAGGGAGGAGCCCCACTGCTGCCTGACCTCCAGGGGCAGTACCGGAGGTCAGGCCGGGCAGGAACTGTGCGGGCCAGGTATGAGACGTGGAGGCCCAGGAGTGCCCAGTTCGCCATCCTCACCATGGACCGGCAGGATGGTTACCAGTGGCCAGATGTCTTCGGTGATGTAGTGAGCGGCCTGGATGTGGTGAGGGCAGCAGTCAACCACAGTGACATTACGGAGGTGACTGTGGTGGACTGTGGTGTTGTGCTGCCACTCTAGTTCACTGTACCATCACTACTGTGGTGTTGTGCTGCCACTCTAGTTCACTGTACCACCACCATCACTACTGTGGGGTTGTTCTGCCACTCTAGTTCACTGTACCACCACCATCACTACTGTGGTGTTGTGCTGCCACTCTAGTTCACTGTACCATCACCATCACTACTGTGGTGTTGTGCTGCCACTCTAGTTCACTGTACCATCACCATCACTACTGTGGTGTTGTGCTGCCACTCTAGTTCCCTGTACCACCACCATCACTACTGTGGTGTTGTGCAGCCACTCTAGTTCACTGTACCACCACCATCACTACTGTGGTGTTGTGCTGCCACTCTAGTTCACTGTACCACCACCATCACTACTGTGGTGTTGTGCTGCCACTCTTGTTCACTGTACCACCACCATCACTACTGTGGTGTTGTGCTGCCACTCTAGTTCACTGTACCACCACCATCACTACTGTGGTGTTGTGCTGCCACTCTAGTTCACTGTACCACCACCATCACTACTGTGGTGTTGTGCTGCCACTCTAGTTCACTGTACCATCACCATCACTACTGTGGTGTTTGTGCTGCCACTCTAGTTCACTGTACCACCACCATCACTATTGTGGTGTTGTGCTGTCACTCTAGTTCACTGTACCTCCACCATCACTACTGTGGTGTTGTGCTGCCACTCTAGTTCACTGTACCACCACCATCACTACTGTGGTGTTGTGCTGCCACTCTAGTTCACTGTACCACCACCATCACTACTGTGGTGTTGTGCTGCCACTCTAGTTCACTGTACCACCACCATCACCATCACTTCAGCATCACCATGGACTGCGTGTTTTGATGACAATGTAATTAAGGACAGACCTTTATCACTATATCATCATAACTTCACTATCTTTGGTATTTATACTTTGGTATCATATACTTGACAATGACGGCTGTATCACCATCAATGCTATATCTTCTCAGTACTGTAACCTCCTTACATTCACTGTTATATCGCTATCATTGCTACAATACCACTACCGCACAATCACTACTATATCACTACCACTACTATACTACCATCACTTCACTATCACTGCTATTTCACTATCACTCGGGTGTGTTGTGATATTACCATACTGGTCCATGGTGTGTTGTGATATTACCATACTGGACCATGGTGTGTTGTGATATTACCATACTGGTCCATGGTGTGTTGTGATATTACCATACTGGTCCATGGTGTGTTGTGATATTACCATACTGGTCCATGGTGTGTTGTGATATTACCATACTGGTCCATGGTGTGTTGTGATATTACCATACTGGACCATGGTGTGTTGTGATATTACCATACTGGTCCATGGTGTGTTGTGATATTACCATACTGGTCCATGGTGTGTTGTGATATTACCATACTGGTCCATGGTGTGTTGTGATATTACCATACTGGTCCATGGTGTGTTGTGATATTACCATACTGGTCCATGGTGTGTTGTGATATTACCATACTGGTCCATGGTGTGTTGTGATATTACCATACTGGACCATGGTGTGTTGTGATATTACCATACTGGACCATGGTGTGTTGTGATATTACCATACTGGTCCAAGGTGTGTTGTGATATTACCATACTGGACCATGGTGTGTTGTGATATTACCATACTGGACCATAGTGTGTTGTGATATTACCATACTGGTCCATGGTGTGTTGTGATATTACCATATGGGTGTGAGGTGGTGTTATGACCACACATACACCAGTATGATCATACTCTAGCTGGTGTATGATGTGCTCAAACTGTATAGTGATGTCTTGGCTGATTAGCCTAGTATCACGAATATTAATTTATGTAGTTATTCTCTTTTCGACAACACACTAGTATTAAATGTGTATTGCCAATGTATTCCACATATATCTATGTATATTATATATCTGTACCATAAGTCCTTGCCATGTATTTGTGGATATATATTAGAAGTCTAGTGAATAGCAGTAGCCTAATGTCATGTAGCTTGAAAAACATCCGTATATACTTATATTATGGAATGCTACATAATGCTGTATAGGAAATATTATGTGAACTATGATGGAGAATGTATAAATTTAGGTCTCGGATCTATTACTGTCATGTATACTGTGTAATTTCCCTTTCATTATTGTTCATTACATTGTCCTCTAACATTAAATTATATTTTGGCACTGTGAGATGTATACCACATAGACATGGTTTTGATACACATGTTGCATATATATATATATATACTTTATATTGTATTCATGTATACTTATGTATAATAGCTGGCTGACAGACGTCTTGAAATCCTCCCTTAACCCCTCCTCCCCTCTCCCGCCAGTGTTACCATGTCTTGCTAATATGAATTCTTTGTTCACATATTTTTATATCATTATATAATCTTTAATGTACTGAATTATTGATATGTATTAATATGTAAGGTTGTGTATTATAGTCTTTATTTTGTTGATATATGAATTAGGAGTTCTTGATGGAGATATGTCTGTATATGAGCTTGAGATATTTGAAAGTGAGGAGTCAGCTGACTCATAGAGGTGGATACAGTATCGCTCCCGGCCAGCATGGCTCTGGGCGGTCACTCTTTGATTTTCTCAGTCGATTATTATTATTAATATCTTTATTGACAAAAATAATTACAATTTTGCCTAATCTGAGGATTTTGAGACTTATTAAAGTGAGGATAATGCTGGTATTCACTGTCACGCAGGACAGAGGGTCATACATAAGACAATAGGTCTAAACTGTAGGCTGAAGCACATATATATCATGGTTACAATCAATGTTTTAATGTATGGATATGTGAAAACAACTTTCTATTGTGCACTGCCACACAAGAGCAGGGATGGTTCATAAGTGATGCAGCTTAGAAGTGATATAAATAAAAATTGTTCTTCATTCTTTAAAATGGACAAGCAAATTTTGGATAAATTGTTAGGATGTCGTCCAGAACACCTGAGTCAATAAAATATTTACACAGTTGGTGGTACAAGAGGCCAGGAGGTCTAAAGTCCTTTGCGGTTTCACATTCAATAATATAGTGTTCTAGTGAATGCATTAAAGGTTTATCACAGAATTTACAATCTGAGTATTCTGGTAGTGGCTCAGCCTCACTAACCTGCCAGATGTGTCTAAAGCCAAGGCGAATTCGCGCAATGACTACATCACACTGCCTGGTTCGGTTACTGTGCTGACCATTCAAACCATTCAAATACCTATTATTACAAAACTTGTCATAACTTTTAATACTGCAGCTTTCAGGCCTCTGGGCATTTCTTAGTTCTTCTAAATCTGAAGTAATTTCTTTAATTTGTATGTTATAATAATTGCATTACATAGTCCAAAGTCATAATCAATGTTTTCTTTCCTGCAAGCCTCATTGGCCAATCGATCTACAAAGTCATGTTTTCCAACTCCAACATGGGATGGGATCCACACAAATTTTATACAAGAGTTATTATCATTGGCAAAAATTACATTCCATTTAATATTACAAGCTACTTCCAACATACATTGTGATGGGTTATTTAAGGACTGCAGAGCACTTTTAGAGTCACAGAAAATAACTCCACCACCATTGAGCTTAAGGTATTCAGTGGCTAGATAAATACCCAATAGCTCGGTCTGTGTCGTGCTTGCCCAGTTGTTCAATCTCTGTGTACTAGTCATGATCATTTCATTCCCTTTATACACTGCACATGCACAACCTGTTCTACCAGTGCCTAACTGCACAGAGCCATCAGTAAAGGCATAGGATTCAGTCAGTTTGAGAATTTGAAGACGACTGTCAATAGCTTCTAATGTTATACATCTCAAAATGTCAGTGTTATACATTTATTTTACACTGATGGGAGTATAATGCAGAGAGACCTCCACATCTTTCCAAGGGGGAATATAGTGAACAGTTTTATCAGGGTTAAGAGACACATTCAGTTTCTGAAGATTATAGGCACAACAACTGAGCCACACACTGTAGGGAGCTTTTTGCGGCGGATTGAGGGAACAGTCAGATTGTTTAGAATGGATCTCAATTTAATTTGAATAGAGCTGGGGGGACCATTATTTTTCAAAGTTTTGGCGCAAAACAATAGTACTAAGTAGAACTATTCTTTCGTAAATGGAAGGTAAGTTTAGTTCCTTTCTCATGTTGACAATACTGACAGTTCTAGGACAACCCAGGATGATGCGCATGGCATCATTCTGTATCTAGATATTTATAAGACTCGCAAGTCTCCACGGGCATTCCATTAATAGTATAGTTAACATGAAGAGAATGGGGAATAAGAACCCTTGTTTTATCAAGAGAGATTATGAGGCCACATTCTACTACTTTCTTGGAGAATGCATCAAGTAACATTTGTAGCCTTGGTTTACTGTGTGCCATAATACAAATATCATCAGCATAACATATAAGAGTTTCAGTAGGTTGTACAGGTATGTCATGGATAAGTTTGTGCATAGGTATATTGAAGAGCATAGGGCTTAGGACACCACCTTGAGGTGTGCCTAGTTCGAATGCATCTGTTCTTGTACTTTTAACTCCTTTAAATAGGATACTAGCACGCCTGTTGGATAGGTAGCTCTTTATCCAACTCAGAAGATTACCTTTGATTCCAAATTCAGCAAGTTGCTCTAATATTATTTCGCCATTCGCTACATCGAAAGCTGACTTTAGGTCAATAAAGGCTGCCTGTGTCCCATCCTGGGAGTTTACAAAATATTCAGCAAAGCATGTTTGTGTGCTACACTTGGGCATGAACCCATATAGGTTTGGGGCCAGTTTTTCTTTGACCTGAAACATGACACGATTGAGAACAATTCTCTCCAAGACTTTACACATGCAAGATGTAAGGGAAATGGGCCTGAATTTTTGAGAGTTAGGTTTAGGAACTGGTATTATGAGACTTTGTGTCCATTTCTTTGGCAAGATACCTTGTGAGAGACTCATTTGATAGAGGTCAAGCAGAGGATGGCTAGGGACATCATTCAGTAAGCTCAAGGTGTTATAAGTTATACCATCCTCACCAGGGGCAATTTGTTTAGGTTTTCCTAATGCTGATGTTAATTCAAAGGGGGTTATAGCAAACTGATCTGTTAAATCTGGTGAGGAGGTTATCTTGAGGTTATCTTGAGATGATTTCGGGGCTTTAGTGTCCCCGCGGCCCGGTCCTCGACCAGGCCTCCACCCCCAGGAAGCAGCCCGTGACAGCTGACCAACACCCAGGTACCTAATTTACTGCTAGGTAACAGGGGCATAGGGTGAAAGAAACTCTGCCCATTGTTTCTCGCCGGCGCCTGGGATCGAACCCAGGACCACAGGATCACAAGTCCCGCGTGCTGTCCGCTCGGCCGACCGACTCCCATAAATAAATAAATAGGAGCGTGCTATTTCAATATTAAAGTTTCTGTTAATGTTGGTATTATTTAAATGCTGCTGTATATCTGGGGGTAAGGAAGAAATTTGTGAGACACTAGACCATTGAGCTAGGAGCATGTCAGCATATTCTGCAGGAGTATGATGAAGCTGAACTGGGGCTGAAGGTTTGGTAATGTTTTTAATTTTGTTCCACATTTCTGATAATGTTGTAGTTCTATTGATACCTTGTAGGAATTGTTCCCAATATGTGTCCTTAACTTGACCCTTAAGCTCGCGAAAATCTCTGTTGGCATTAAGGAATGCAAGTAAATTGTCAGCTGTTTTGTCTCGTTTATAAGAGTCAGCAGCTGAAGCGCTTTAGCTCGCTCTGCAATAAAAATAGGATCCTCTGTCCATGAGGAAGAACGAGTGTTTTTTTTCCTTGATTTAACCCAGGTATCATAATAACTGGTAATGATACTGACAAGATCAGTGTAAAAGTGGTCCACTGATACAGGTGTATACCCAGTGTACCACTTATGTACATAAGCCTTAAAGTGCTGTTTAAGATTGTCTGGAATGTTAATTTTAACTCTAGAATGAGGACTGGACCTAATATCCGCCACATTGTATTCACAATATATTGCAAAATGATCACTTACTAGTTCTGGGATGAGCTTAACGTTAACATTGCTATCTACTAGGCTGTACCCAATCACATAATCCAGTCTACCCCCCAATAAATGGGTCTGTTTATCAGTATCATACACAGTAATATTATGATCATTAAGGTATTTCAAGAAGACCCTTCCATTATTGTTACACTGAACGTCACCAAGAGCAGTGTGACGAGCATTAAAGTCACCCATACATAACATAGCTGTGTTACCTGTAGGTGTCGGTAGCAGGTCTGCTTTAAGTACACTACATCGTCCATATATGTTATACAGTAGGAAATGGCTATTTGCAGTTTGTAATTTGAATTTTTGATAATGTATACTATCACTCCTGTGATTTTTAATTAGTTTACAGATTAATCCACTCTTAATATACGTGAGTAGACCAGTTCCAATATCGTTGTTGTATGCTATATACCCAGGTATCCTGGGTGGGACCTTCTTGATAGTTGTGGACGTATATGGTTCCTGTAAACAGATCACATCCACGTCTCTCATTTTAGCATACAAGATTACGTCATTTATCCGAAGATAAACACTTCGAATATTCCAAGAAAGAAACTTAATTGTTTTTGTTTGATGAGCCATGGTTAAGTGTCAAGGGAATTAAGGTAACATTTAAGCTCGTTAAACACTTGGACAACATAAGCAACTTTGTTCCGTGTGTCCTGAGTACTTTTGTCTAGGAGGCGTTTAACCTGAGTAGGAGTTGGTGTTCTCTTAAACTCTCTACCTGCAACCAAACCAAGGGTGTCTTGACGATCCCTTGAGTTTGCTAGAAAACCTAGTAAGACGTCACGTGGCTATAGAAGCTTAGCCGGTCAAACGGCTAAGACCAAGTGGCGTGGGACTCGGCTATAGAGTATACTCTGGGGTCCTTTGGAATTCGGTTTAAGTTTTAGTAAGCATAGTCACGGACAGGGTAAAGGACAGAGTAGAGCCAATACCGTCCCGTGTTACAACTGCCATATCCACCTTCGGTAAGAAGCAGAACAAGTCAGCAGTTTGGTTCGAGGCCATTGCAGAGGAACTCTTACCCCTTGTAGAGGAAAAGAGAGGAGCTCTCTCATCCTACAAAAACCTGCCCTCAGAAAGGAACCTACAGGCCCTCCGTACTGCCCGCAGTAGAGTTCAACAAACTGTGAGGTGCTGAGCTAACGATTACTGGCTCTAACTCTGTTCCAGCATGCAGACTGCGGCCACTGTCGGCAACATAGGAGGCATGTACGAAGGGATCAAACAGGCAACAGGCCCTACACAAAACAGGACGGCTCCTCTTAAGTCAGCCACTGGAGGGATCATTAAAGACCCGTGATCAACAGATGAATCGCTGGGTAGAGCATTACTCCGAACTCTACTCCAGAAAGAACTTGGTCAGCGTAGAAGCCTTGGATGCAAACAAGTACCTGCCCATCATGGAAGAACTTGACCTTGAACCGACTGTGGAAGAAGTTGAGAAAGCATTGGATTCACTTTCCTCAGGGAAGGCCCCAGGAGACGACGGGATTCTGCCTGAAGTTCTCAAGTGCGCTCGCGGAACACTTAAATCTGAGCTTCATGAACTTCTGTGCCAGTGCTGGAGGGAGGGCTCGGTGCCACAAGACATGAGAGATGCAAACATCATCACTCTCTACAAAAATAAAGGTGACAGAAGCGATGTCAACAACAATCGTAGCATCTCCCTCCTCAGCGTCGTCAGCAAACTCTTCGCCAGGGTCGTCTTGGTCAGGCTTCAGATTCTTGCTGAAAGAGTGTACCCCGAGTCACAGTGTGGTTTCCGAGCAGAGGTCGATCACTGACATGGTGTTCTCCCTGAGACAGCTTCAAGAAAAGTGCAGGGAGCAGAGAAAAGCCTTGTACATCGCCTTCATTGACCTTACAATGGCCTTCGACCTCGTGAGCAGGGACGGACTCTTCAAGATCTTGGCCAAAATTGGCTGTCCACCCACCCTACTCAGCATGATACAATCGTTCCACAAGGACATGAAGGGAACGGTCGTGTACGACGGCTCAACTTCTGAACCATTCAACATCAAGAGTGGTGTTAAACAGTGGTGCGTTCTTGCTCCAACACTGTTTGGCATCTTCCTCGCGATCCTCGTCAAGCATGCCTTTGAAACAACCACAGAGGGCATCTATCTCCGTACAAGATCTGATAGAACGCTCTATAATCTATCCAGACTCCGAGCAAAGACAAAAGTCCCTATATTTACCTTATTTACCTATATTTACTACCTATTATATTTATTACCTATTTATTTACCTATATTTACCTTATATTTATATCTACCCTATATTTTTTTTATGATTATTATTTTTCTTATTATTTTTTATTTTACATTTATATTGTCAGTCTCTACTGATTTTTTGTTTTTTATTTTATGTAACTTCTGTGTCCTCCCTGGCTATCTATTGGATCTTTATTTTACTTCTAAATTGTTACTATTTTATTGTATTTGCTTTTATTCTTGTGTTTTGCTTTATCGTGTATCTTGTATCGTGATCCCTCTGCATCTCTATGCACACTGATATTGATCCTGATCAAAATCTTCTGTCTCATATCTACACCAACCAGCACATTGATCATCATTATTGCAAGTATTTCACAGCACACCAGGCTAAAAACAAACTTCAAAATAGCACCTGTCTGTCAGTTTATAACCAAAATGTTAGATCACTTGGTAAACATTTTGACGATTTAAATGCATTACTCACAGCAATAGGTACTAACCTATCGTTCATTATTTTAACAGAAACTTGGCTAAATAAAGACTATACCCAACTCTACAACTTAGCTGGTTATAAAGCCATTCATAACTGTAGGCCTAATAAAAAAGTGGTGGCACAGCTATATATTACCGAGATACATCTATCTGCAACAGTGTTATTAGTGACAGAGATGACTACTGTGAATATACTTTTGCTCAGTTTACAATTAAATCCCTTAAATCCTCCTTGACTATTGGAGCCATCTATAGATTTCCCAATACTAACATAGCTTCTTTCTCAGACAACCTAAGGAATCTTATTATAAACAACAATCTCAACAAAAACCACATCATTCTGGGAGGAGATTTTAATATTGACCTGGGTCAACAAAATTGCTCTCAAGTTGACTATTTCCTTAACAGCATGAACTCCTGTATGCTATCCCCACAATCACCAAACCTACCCGAGTCACTCAAACATCAGCCACTACCTTGGACCACATATGGACAAACATAACAGCTCCCCTTGTATCTGGTATAATCTACGACAGAACAACTGACCACTATCCTACCTTTCTCATAGCGAACATGGACATAACACCACCAAAAAGCAAGAAACTTTCGTTTAGGCTACACAGTGAATCAGCTTTAGACAATCTTACAGAGGCACTTTACAATATTAACTGGGATTCTGAATTCAATAATACCCATGATATAAATTCATTAGCTGACCTCTTCATCTCCAAAACTCTAAGCCTCTACAACCTTCATTGTCCCCTTCTTACCAAGCAAGTAACTGACAAAAGATTAAACAATCCATGGCTCACAAGTGGCATTCTCAACTCAATCAACAAGAAACATGAATATGAAAAGAAAGTTAGGATTGGCCTAGTTTCAAAGGAAGTAGCTAAAAGGTACTCATCAATGCTTACCAGTATCATAAGAAAGGCAAAACTTGCAAATTATATGAATAGATTCAATGAAGCAAGAGGCAACATGAAAAGCACTTGGAAAACTATCTCTAGTATCCTAGGAACTAAACAACACTCACATAATCAAATAAAACTCTACAAGGATGAGGATATACCGTCAACTGATTTAGAAATGGCAAATGAATTTAATAGTTTCTTTTCATCGGTTGGTGCTAATCTTGCCAGTAAAATCCCACAGACTCAGACACATATTAACACATATCTCTCAGGCAGCTATCCAAACTCTCTTCTCCTTTCACCAATCAGCCCGGCAGATGTTGTGTCCATCATACATTCTCTAAAAACCAAGGCAGGGAACACCAGTGAAATTCCATCCATTGTGTACAAGAGAGCCTCCCATGCCCTTGCCCCACCCATAGCACTACTGTTCAACAAATCTATAGAGTATCACACCTTCCCTGATATCCTCAAAAAAGCAAGAGTAACGCCAGTCCATAAAGGAGGCAATCCGGCGGACATAAACAATTATATACCAATATCAAATCTACCCATTCTATCAAAAATATTTGAAAAAATTATTTACAAACAGCTCTATTCCTACCTCGTAAAATTCGACATACTCAGCCCCTGCCAGTTTGGCTTCCGGTCCCAAAAGGGCACCAATGATGCAATCATTAGTCTCCTTGACATTATCTACTCAGCCCTTGACAAAAATGAGTTTCCGATTGGACTCTTCATTGACCTAAGAAAAGCCTTTGATACTGTTAATCACAACTACCTCTTACTTAAACTCCAGCATTATGGAATCCAAGGACCTGCCCTTGACTACATCCGATCCTATCTTAGTGACAGACACCAATATGTAACCATCAATGATACAACTTCTTCCACTCTACCAATTACCGTTGGAGTGCCACAGGGCAGCATCTTAGGACCTCTTCTATTTCTTATATATATAAACGATCTGCCAAATGTCTCTAATATTCTCAAACCTATATTGTTTGCTGACGATACTACCCTTATCTACTCAAACCTCAACCCACATACACTAAATAATGTTGTTAATAATGAATAAAAAAAAAGTCCACTTATGGATATCAACGAACAAACTAACATTAAACATCGAAAAGACTTACTACATCTTATTTGGAAGCAAATCATCAAATGCAATTCAGCTACAGATAGACAACATTAACATCAGTAATAAAAATGATGGCAAGTTTCTTGGCCTATTCCTAGACAAGAGACTCAACTTCAGCACCCACATTCAACACATAACTAAGAAAGTCTCTAAGACAGTTGGTATACTCTCCAAAATCAGATATTATGTTCCTAACTCTGCTCTCCTCTCACTATATTATGCACTAATCTACCCCTATCTTAATTATGGTATCTGTGCATGGGGTCTACCACTGCAAACCACCTTAAGCCCATCATCACACAGGAAAAATCTGCTATCAGAATAATAACTAACTCTGCTTTCAGACAACACTCAGCTCCCTTGTTTAAATCCCTAAACTTGCTAAATATTAACTCCCTCCACACATTCTCTTGTGTCAACTACATTTACAAAACCCTGTTCTTAAATGCAAACCATGCTCTGAAACTCTCCCTGGACAGATGTAATAGGACCCATTATCACCACACCAGAAATATATATCTCTTTGATATCCCCAGGGTCAAACTTAATCTGTGTAAACACTCTATGCAAATTAAGGAACCTAGTCTATGGAACTCACTCCCTAGTGAATCGAAAAACTGTAAAACTTTTGCCTTATTTAAAAGCAAAACCAAAAAGTACCTAACTTCATCTTCTTAGTTTCCTACACTGAGCTTTAAATTTGCTCTGTACCTAGTGTTACCCAATCTCCTAATTTTTATGTAATATCAAACAACCTTATCATTGTGTTCATTGCTGTCTTCTTTTATGTGCTAGCCATATGCTGTATTGTGACTACCAATTTTTGTCAACTACCATTCAAGCTGTCATTGCAATCAATCTTATATTGTTTCTGCTGTATTGTGCCTACCAATTTGTTGTCAACTACCATTTTAAGCTGTCATTGCAATCAATCTTAGCTACCTATTGTTACGGTGCCCTCTCCTATTTCTTTCGTTTGCAGGCTTAAAGAGTCATATCAGCTCTCCCTACTGATTCTCTGAGGTTCAGGGAGTCTAATGATATATGTGGCGACCAGACCGGCTGCCAGTTAAGGGAAGGAAGTTATATTATAAGTTGTAAATAAAGGAAAATTGGCGCCCTGTTGTAAAATGAAACAGTATCCCCTACGGCAGATATGACCTTTTGGAAGGGACATTAGCCGATCGCGGATTGGTCGACGTAGGTCGCGGGCGACAAATCAGGGCCCGCCATGACGTCACCGAGTGCCCCGGGCGGCGCCAACGTCAGAGTGGTTCTGACCTTGGAAGCGACAGGACGCGCCTCGGTCTGCTCTCAAGGATTGGAGGCTCTGCAAGCCTTATTCAGTGGATTGAACTAGCCGTCGCAGTCCACCATAGTTATTGGAGACCCTGCGCTTCTGGGAAGCAAAAGAGGAACCAAGTTCATTGAGCAGAGAAGTGCCAAACTTGGAAAATAGTCGGCGACGACGCTGGGCGGCGCCGCTGGCTGGACGTTGAGGTCTGGAAGGTGGGCGGGCAGGCCTAGTTGTGACTGGGGTCACATCCACTGAGAATATTGGAAGGACGACACCGTGCCTAGGACAAGGAGCAACGCCTTGTGGGAGAGGCGAGTGTGAGGAAAAATAGTGATTAGCTCAGCGCCCATCGATGAACCAAGATTGGGGCAGCTGAATCTCAGGGATTGGAACGGCGACGACGCGAAGGCTTCACGACACCTGAGGACCTGTGGAACGTCCTGGATCGTCAAGGATCAACCCAAGGAAGCGTGGGAACCTCACACCATCGAGGGACAGGCGTCGTGAGCCAGGAATGTAAGGTAGATCATTTTCCCTCCCATTACCCCTTGTATGAGTAGGCTAGTTAGGCCACAATATTTACTTGTGTATGTGGCAGCAAGACTTTATTACTTTAATAGTAGAATAGGCTGCAAAGCAGCTTGTGTCCAGGACTGTCAGAGAGGACAGTGTGTATGGATGGCAGGACAGTGAAGAAGAGGTGCCGACGTGGTGAAGAGGCCCTCCTGTGAGAGTGTGAGACTCCTGTCTTCCTGCCCAGTTGAAGGAGTGTTGGAGGTCGTGGAAGAAGAGGCCGACGATCTCCAGACTCATTATCCATATTTCCATATTCACGTATTACTTGTGATTGTGTGTGTGTGTTCATGTAATTTGCATCAGTAAATCCACACATTTTATCACTGTGTTTGAGTGGGCCTCCATTTATGATATTTCTCTATGAGCATACATTTCTGGCTACAAACAATATATAATACACCCACTGAACTGCATTGCTGGGGTGCAGATATAATAACCCAGCTGGCGACCTTGCTAAGAGGAAGATAGAGAAGACAGGCGGGAAAGGAGTTCCTGCAACCTTTTTTTGTCTGGCAGGCAAGACTCAGGGAGGTTATGGTTATAGGTAAGCCTGAGTCTTCCTTCACTCCCCCACTGGTCTAGGCCGGAACTGTTAACAACAGTTTCCCCGTGTTTGACTGAAGGGCTTCCAGGGTGAATCAGTGGCACCCCTTTGTGGTGGAAGCAAAGACCTGCGGAGGTGGGCATTGTTGGTCCTCTCTTGTGTGACCAAGGAGACTCCGGTGAATCCAGGGAGTCGGAGGGGCTGAGTATTTGGGCCTTTGAGCCCCTAGCAGCCAAGTGTTAGCAGAGCCCCGGACCACCCCACCCCCACGTGACACTATGTGCTTTAATATACTGTACCTACAATTTTCTCTCATCTTCTTTTTTTTTTCATTCCATGTAATCTGTTATCATTTTTTTGTCTATAAATTTTGCAAGTATTTACCTCCTTAAAATTTTCTTAGATTAAGGACCTGCCCGAAACGCTGCGCGTGCTAGTGGCTTTACAAGACTGTAATTACCATATTTGTATCCTCACATTCCTTATGTACATTCTTGTATATGCATAAATAAAATAAAATAAAATAAAAATAGATGCGAATCCTCAGGGAGTTCGTCTTCGCCGACGACGAAGCGATCATACACACAGCAGAACGCCTGCAGCAACCGCTTTGCCGCAGCCTGTTCCGCATTCAGCTTGACAATCAGCCTGAAGAAGACACAGGTGATGGGACAAGACGTCAATGAGCTACCCTGTAAACATAGCAGACTATGTGCTGGAGGCAGTTCACAAGTTTGTGTACCTGGGCTCCACAATCTCAGACACCCTTTCCCTGGACACTGAACTCAACAGGCATATCGGGAAGGCCGCAACAACACTGACCAGGCTCGCAAAGCGCGTTTGGGAAAATGCCAAACTGACAGTACACACCAAGGCACAAGTCTTCATGGCATGTGTGGTGAGTACACTTCTCTACGGCTTGGAATCCTGGACCCTGCGCTCTCGCCAGGAGAGACGGCTTAATACCTTTCACATGCGGAACCTGAGACGCATCCTTGACATCACGTGGAAAGACCACGTCACCAAGAATACTGAACTCGAGATTACAAGAGTCCCTTCAATGTTCACTCTCCTGAAACTGAGACACTTGCGATGACTGGCACATGTCACACATATGGAAGATGGCTGCAAACCAATGGACCTCTTGTATGGAGAACTGGCATCAGGAAGGAGACCCACCGGAAGACCTCAGCTGCGTTTCAAAGACGGCTGCAAACGCGACCTCAAGCAGATGAGCATCGACATCAACAGAGGAGGTCTCGACCACTGTCAGACGCACCCTCTTCGGCGTTTACCTGCACTCGCTGCAGTTGGGACTGTCATTCTCGGGTTGACCTTCACAGCCACAGCAGGCGCAGCATCCAACTACACTATAACAACTAGACACCCAGGGCACAACTCCATAACCCGCTCGGGGTTGACCTTCACAGCCACAGCAGGCGCAGCATCCAACTACACTATAACAACTAGACACCCAGGACACAACTCCATAACCCGCACGGGGTTGACCTTCACAGCCACAGCAGGCGCAGCATCCAACTACACTATAACAACTAGACACCCAGGGCACAACTCCATAACCCGCACGGGGTTGACCTTCACAGCCACAGCAGGCGCAGCATCCAACTACACTATAACAACTAGACACCCAGGACACAACTCCATAACCCGCACGGGGTTGACCTTCACAGCCACAGCAGGCGCAGCATCCAACTACACTATAACAACTAGACACCCAGGACACAACTCCATAACCCGCACGGGGTTGACCTTCACAGCCACAGCAGGCGCAGCATCCAACTACACTATAACAATTAGACACCCAGGGCACAACTCCATAACCCACACGGGGTTGACCTTCACAGCCACAGCAGGCGCAGCATCCAACTACACTATAACAACTACACACCCAGGACACAACTCCATAACCCGCACGGGGTTGACCTTCACAGCCACAGCAGGCGCAGCATCCAACTACACTATAACAACTAGACACCCAGGACACAACTCCATAACCCGCACGGGGTTGACCTTCACAGCCACAGCAGGCGCAGCATCCAACTACACTATAACAATTAGACACCCAGGGCACAACTCCATAACCCACACGGGGTTGACCTTCACAGCCACAGCAGGCGCAGCATCCAACTACACTATAACAACTACACACCCAGGACACAACTCCATAACCCGCACGGGGTTGACCTTCACAGCCACAGCAGGCGCAGCATCCAACTACACTATAACAACTACACACCCAGGACACAACTCCATAACCCGCACGGGGTTGACCTTCACAGCCACAGCAGGCGCAGCATCCAACTACACTATAACAATTAGACACCCAGGGCACAACTCCATAACCCACACGGGGTTGACCTTCACAGCCACAGCAGGCGCAGCATCCAACTACACTATAACAACTACACACCCAGGACACAACTCCATAACCCGCACGGGGTTGACCTTCACAGCCACAGCAGGCGCAGCATCCAACTACACTATAACAACTACACACCCAGGGCACAACTCCATAACCCGCTCGGGGTTGACCTTCACAGCCACAGCAGGCGCAGCATCCAACTACACTATAACAACTAGACACCCAGGGCACAACTCCATAACCCGCTCGGGGTTGACCTTCACAGCCACAGCAGGCGCAGCATCCAACTACACTATAACAATTAGACACCCAGGACACAACTCCATAACCCGCATGGGGTTGACCTTCACAGCCACAGCAGGCGCAGCATCCAACTACACTATAACAACTAGACACCCAGGGCACAACTCCATAACCCGCACGGGGTTGACGGATGCCTACTTCTAGTTAAGGTAATTATGGCAAAATTATAGTACTAATAAAGACAATCATGTTAATATTATAGTAATAATTAGGTAATTTTTGTAAAATTATAGTAATAATTAAAGAAATTATGGTAATATTATAGTAATAGTTCAGGTAATTATGGTAATATTATAGTATTCTTTAGGTAATTATCTTATATTCCTTTCAATATCTTATGACATTTAAAAGGTTTTTGATAACATAAGTTTATTTACTCAAGAGAAGAAAGTCTCCTGAAGGAAAACCGGACTTTAGATAAAACTTGTCAAATACATATCCAAAAATACAGACTTCACACGATTGCACACACACACACACACACACACACACACACACACACACACACACAACTACCTCGTGTGTGTGTGTGTGTGGGGGGGCCTCGTAGCCTGGTGGATAGCGCGCAGGATTCGTAATTCTGTGGCGCGGGTTCGATTCCCGCACGAGGCAGAAACAAATGGGCAAAGTTTCTTTCACCCTAAGTGCCCCTGTTACCTAGCAGTAAATAGGTACCTGGGAGTTAGTCAGCTGTCACGGGCTGCTTCCTGGGGTGTGTGTGTGTGTGGTGTGGAAAAAAAAAAAAAAAGTAGTTAGTAAACAGTTGATTGACAGTTGAGAGGCGGGCCCAAAGAGCAAAGCTCAACCCCCGCAAAAACACAACTAGTAAACACACACACACACACACACATGCTGCAAGTGTTGCAACGTGCAAGAACAGCGTGTTTTGGGTGTGGCAACACATAGATAAGGTTTTGTGAGTGTTGAGAATTTGAATAAGGTGTTGTGAGTGTTGCAACACTGAAATGAAAAGTTATAAGTGTTTGAACACAAGAAGGAGTTTTGCGAGTGTTGCAAAATAAAACGTGTTGTGAGTGTTGCAACAAAACAATACGTAGCCAGGATGGCCACTCATAAATAACATACTGTGAGGGTTACAACATGTTATTACTGTAATGTAACGTTTCAACACATTATGCCGGCATTGTAATACAACACATTATGCCGGCATTGTAATACAACACATTATGCCGGCATTGTAATACAACACATTATGCCGGCATTGTAATACAACACATTATGCCGGCATTGTAATACAACACATTATGTCGGCATTGTAATACAACACATTATGCCGGCATTGTAATACAACACATTATGCCGGCATTGTAATACAACACATTATGCCGGCATTGTAATACAACACATTATGCCGGCATTGTAATACAACACATTATGCCGGCATTGTAATACAACACATTATGCCGGCATTGTAATACAACACATTATGTCGGCATTGTAATACAACACATTATGCCGGCATTGTAATACAACACATTATGCCGGCATTGCAATACAACATATTATTTCTTTGTTGCAACATCACAACACGTTATTTCAATGTTGCCACACGCAATTATATTTATAAGTACTGCAACATTCAGAACACATTATTTATGTTGTAACTGTAACAACAGGTTATTGCCTTGCAACACTCACACCGCGTCATTGTTGTGTTTAACACTCAAAGCACAGTTTACAGCGTTGCAATTTTGCAACTGTCATCGTGTAATTTTTGTGATGCAACACTCACAACTCAAATTCCCATCAAGTGTTTAACGTTGTATTCTTGCCAGATATTAATGTTTTATTGCAAATATGTAAATTTTATAAAAGTTAGCGATTGAATAAATAAACAAAAGGTGATAGAAAACAAATAACTAACAAGTGATTAAATAGATGTATATAAAATAAATGAATAAATAAAATGTGACTGAATGAACAAACTGTTATATACAATACAATACAATACAATTTTATTTAGGTAGGGTACATACATACAATAAATTTTTACAAGGATTGGTAGACTTATAGGTAGAGCTAGTACATACAATGCCTAAAGCCACTATTACGCAAAGCGTTTCGGGCATGATGAACTTAAATGACAAGCTTAATACTGATTGAGCATAATGAGTAGAATGAAAATAAGAAATGAAAACATAGATGAAAAAGCAGCACAAATACAATTATGTCGACAAACAGCGCTCTTTAAAGAAAAAAACAGACATTGGTTGACAATAGAAGGGTAAGGTAGGTTACAGGGAATTTATTAGGTATAGCTTCGCTTTTAACTTAAACTGGTTGAGAGAGGTACAGTCTTTAACATGGTTGGGAAGGTCATTCCACATTCTGGGCCCCTTGATTTGTAGAGCATTTCTAGTTTAGTATGATTAAATAAATAGTTTTTAGTTTAGTATGATTAAATAAATTAGATTAAATAAAATGTTATTTAACATATATAATAAAGTTGCTGTAATTGACAAACATGACTAGATTGAACATTTAAAATGTGATTATATAAATGAAAATTGCGAATAAATAATTAAAACTGAATCATTATGTAACTAAATGAAAAAAGGAAATGTCAGCCACCGAGAGTTGGAACTGGTGACCGCGTGAACACCGGGTCCAACTGGTGACCGCGTGAACACCGGGTCCAACTGGTGACCGCGTGAACACCGGGTCCAACTGGTGACCGCGTGAACACCGGGTCCAACTGATGACCGCGTGAACACCGGGTCCAACTGGTGACCGCGTGAACACCGGGTCCAACTGGTGACCGCGTGAACACCGGGTCCAACTGGTGACCGCGTGAACACCGGGTCCAACTGGTGACCGCGTGAACACCGGGTCCAACTGGTGACCGCGTGAACACCGGGTCCAACTGGTGACCGCGTGAACACCGGGTCCAACTGGTGACCGCGTGAACACCGGGTCCAACTGGTGACCGCGTGAACACCGGGTCCAACTGGTGACCGCGTGAACACCGGGTCCAACTGGTGACCGCGTGAACACCGGGTCCAACTGGTGACCGCGTGAACACCGGGTCCAACTGGTGACCGCGTGAACATCGGGTCCGACCTCCTAGTCTGGCCACGACTCTTCCTGCTTAATGAAGAACTCAGTCATACATTCATCCACTTCATCATACATCATCAACTGACAATTGAGGCGTGTGAAGGAGAAAGTCGGGAAGGAAAATTAGTCTTTATGAGAAGAGGATGTAAGGTAAGGTAAGGAAATTATGAGGTGAAAGCGCCAGGCCAGTATGAATATATAACACTTGGAAGGGACATTAGGATGGGCTGGGATGTGAGGACGGAGTGAAGGA
Organism: Procambarus clarkii; assembly: GCF_040958095.1. Classification (NCBI taxonomy): domain Eukaryota; kingdom Metazoa; phylum Arthropoda; class Malacostraca; order Decapoda; family Cambaridae; genus Procambarus; species Procambarus clarkii. The sequence goes on along the minus strand of NC_091164.1, from coordinate 47,340,934 downwards.
ACGGTGCTCAACCACTTGCACCATCGGGGATCGAACACCGACCCTGCAAGAAGCAAAAGTATGGAGAGGAAAAACGGTGCCCAATCACTTGGACCCTCGGGGATCGAACAGAAAACATACTTTATAGACATCATAGATCTCAATAAAGTTAAACAAAGCGAACAATTCGAAGTTATTTTCTCACATTTATTAAGGTAAATAAATATTCAACCAGGAGATATTCTACTTTGTATTTATTTAATCAACAAATAATATGTTTACATTGGTTGTTTATGGACATACAAGTAATTATGGTAATATTATAGTAATAGTTCAGGTAATTATGGTAATATTATAGTAATAGTTCAGGTAATTATGGTAATATTATAGTATTCGTGAAGGTAATTATCCTGTTGCTGTCAATATCTTGCGACAGTTAAAATGTTTTTGATTACATAACTTTATTGACTCAAGATATTAAAGAATCGTGAATGAAAACCTGACTGAAGTTAAAACTTGTCATATTCATATCCAAAATACACAGACTTAAAACTAACGCACACAGACATGTTGTTAGTGTTGCAACGCTCAGGAACGGCATGTTTTGGGTGTTGCAACACAGGAATAAGGTGTTGAGAGTCTTGCAACACTGAAATAAGAAGTTATAAGTGTTGGAACACAAGAAGGAGGTGTTGCGAGTGTTGCAAAACAGAACTTGTTGTGAGTGTTGAGCAAAATTTATCAATTTTGTGAGTGCAAAAACAACCACTGCGCCACGGGGAATGTTATTAAAGTTATAGTTAAGGTAATTATGGTCAATTCCTTTCAATATGTTACGACATTTAACATATTTTTCGTTATATTTCTTTACTGATGGTAGAGAGGAAAGAATCCTGAATGACAACCTTGCTGTAAATGACAGTCCATATATAGAGAAAGAAAAATACACAGACATAACACGAGTGCATATGTGAGTGTTGCAACGTAAAGGAATACCGTGTTGTGAGTGTTGCAACGTAAAGGAATACCGTGTTGTGAGTGTTGCAACGTAAAGGAATACCGTGTTGTGAGTGTTGCAACGTAAAGGAATACCGTGTTGTGAGTGTTGCAACGTAAAGGAATACCGTGTTGTGAGTGTTACATCACAGGAATGAAGTGTTGTGAGTGTTACATCACAGGAATGAAGTGTTGTGAGTGTTACATCACAGGAATGAAGTGTTGTGAGTGTTACATCACAGGAATTAAGTGTTGTGAGTGTTACATCACAGGAATTAAGTGTTGTGAGTGTTACATCACAGGAATTAAGTGTTGTGAGTGTTACATCACAGGAATTAAGTGTTGTGAGTGTTACATCACAGGAATTAAGTGTTGTGAGTGTTACATCACAGGAATTAAGTGTTGTGAGTGTTACATCACAGGAATTAAGTGTTGCGAGTGATGCAAAACAGAAATATCAAATTGTGATTGTTCAACTCCAGAAATGAAAAAAAAATATGGTTTTGCAAAAGAAAATAACGTATAATGAGAGTTATAACCCAGAATAATGTATTGTTAGTACTTGTTACGGCCCTCTCGGGACGCAACGGGGTTCTTACTCTGATGTTGTTAGAGTAAGTAGTATTCGACCCCAAGCCAATAGTGGCTTTCAAGGGATGTGATCCGTGACGCAAGTAACTTAAAGGGTGAAGGGAAAGAAAGTTAAGAACTTAATATAATATAATGTCCGCCACCAATAAATAATATATAAAAAGGTTACACAGGGGGAGGGGTATTAACACTTATTTACAGGGGAAATATACTGTAGTCTTCTGCTGAAGACTCTGGTGCAAAACTCTCGGTGCTGAGTCCTCAGTGCTTCTTCGTGGCCTCACAACGAATTCTTCTGAGAAGTGGAGCCTACCCTGGCCACAGGTCAGCCAAAACACAGGTCCACTGGGGGCACCGCCGTGGAGGCCGTCAACCACAAATCCAGCCGGTCTGCTGGCAGGTTCCGGACCCGCAACGCTGGTCAGGCCACTCCACGAACGATATTAGGGTAACGCCCTAGACAGGAGCCTCGTGTGACACCACAAATCACTCTCCTGTCCTCAATACCCCAGTGGATGATCGTCTCCAACAGTCGGTCCCGGGTAATCCTTTCACTGCCACTCCACTGGCAGGCTAACACACCACAGTGTTCTTCCGGGGGACGACTTCACAACTGCTGCAGCAAAGTACCAGGTATGGAGACGGCTGCCTCGGGTAGACTGACTCAACTCCCATCACAGCAGTCCCAGGTCGACTCTGTAAGTAGACACGTCATCAATAACTGGGACACACTAAGGCACCTCACTTACAGGCTCAGACACAAACGCCCACCTATCCACTCCATAGATGGCGCTGGTGTCTGAGCACCACCTCACCAGAGGTCAGCAGCGGCTGTGTGGAGTGCTGAACAGGACTGGAAACTGGCCCTTGTGGCCGGTATTCGCCGTCCTCACCAGGTGTCGTCGTCCGTTTGGAGGGGTTTCGGGAGCTGACCCACAGATGGCGCTGTTGTCACTGCTCCGTGCTCGGACGTCGGATCCGGGTTCGTAACAGTACTGCAATACAGTAATAACATGTTATAGGTGTCACAACGTTGCAACACAAGAATAACGTGTTGTGAGTGTCGCACCAGTATGGAACCATTTATTGTAACACATAATTACCGTGTTGTGAGTGAGTGTTGCATCATATTTTTTTCTGTGATGCAAAACTCACAACACATTATTTCTGTCCTGAAATACTTGCTATACTTTATTTCTTAGTTGTAATGCTGACAACAATTTATTTATGTTTTGCAACACAATGTTATTGTTGTATTGCAACACTCACAATGTTATTGTTGTATTGCAACACTCACAATGTTATTGTTGTATTGCAACACTCACAATGTTATTGTTGTATTGCAACACTCACAATGTTATTGTTGTATTGCAACACTCACAATGTTATTGTTGTATTGCAACACTCACAATGTTATTGTTGTATTGCAACACTCACAATGTTATTGTTGTATTGCAACACTCACAATGTTATTGTTGTATTGCAACACTCACAATGTTATTGTTGTATTGCAACACTCACAATGTTATTGTTGTGTTGCAACACTCACAATGTTATTGTTGTATTGCAACACTCATAACATATTATTACTGTTTTATAATATTATAATAATAATATATATTATAATATGAGAAAGTTGCAAGAATCGATATATAAAATGTGATTGAAAATATTAAATATGATTAAATAGATGACAAATATTATTGAACTAACACTAAAGTATTTTGTAGCCAATATATGGAAAAAAGGAAGACTAAACCGAGAGTTCGAACTCTCGGCAGTTAACACCCTGAACACCCCGGTGTTAACACCCCGAACACCCCGGTGTTAACACCCCAAACACCCCGGTGTTAACACCCTGAACACTCCGGTGTTAACACCCTGAACACCCCGGTGTTAACACCCTGAACACCCCGGTGTTAACACCCTGAACACCCCGGTGTTAACACCCCGAACACCCCGGTGTTAACACCCCAAACACCCCGGTGTTAACACCCTGAACACCCCGGTGTTAACACCCTGAACACCCCGGTGTTAACACCCTGAACACCCCGGTGTTAACACTCTGAACACCCCGGTGTTAACACCCTGAACACCCCGGTGTTAACACTCTGAACACCCCGGTGTTAACACCCCGAACACCCCGGTGTTAACACCCTGAACACCCCGGTGTTAACACTCTGAACACCCCGGTGTTAACACCCCGGTGTTAACACCCTGAACACCCCGGTGTTAACACCCTGAACACCCCGGTGTTAACACCCTGAACACCCCGGTGTTAACACCCTGAACACCCCGGTGTTAACACCCCGGTGTTAACACCCTGAACACCCCGGTGTTAACACCCTGAACACCACGGTGTTAACACCCTGAACACCCCGGTGTTAACACGCTGAACACCCCGGTGTTAACACCCCGAACACCCCGGTGTTAACACCCTGAACACCCCGGTGTTAACACCCTGAACACCCCGGTGTTAACACCCTGAACGCCCCGGTGTTAACACCCTGAACACCCCGGTGTTAACACCCTGAACACCCCGGTGTTAACACCCTGAACACCCCGGTGTTAACACCCTGAACACCCCGGTGTTAACACCCTGAACACCCCGGTGTTAACACCCCGGTGTTAACACCCTGAACACCCCGGTGTTAACACCCTGAACACCCCGGTGTTAACACCCTGAACACCCCGGTGTTAACACCCTGAACACCCCGGTGTTAACACCCTGAACACCCCGGTGTTAACACCCTGAACACCCCGGTGTTAACACCCTGAACACCCCGGTGTTAACACCCTGAACACCCCGGTGTTAACACCCTGAACACCCCGGTGTTAACACCCTGAACACCCCGGTGTTAACACCCTGAACACCCCGGTGTTAACACCCTGAACACCCCGGTGTTAACACCCTGAACACCCCCGGTGTTAACACCCTGAACATCTCGGTGTTAACATCCTGAACACCCCGGTGTTAACACCCCGGTGTTAGCACCCTGAACACCCCGGTGTTAACACCCTGAACACCCCGGTGTTAACACCCTGAACACCCCGGTGTTAACGCCCTGAACACCCCGGTGTTAACACCATGAACACCCCGGTGTTAACACCCTGAACACTCCGGTGTTAACACCCTGAACACCCCGTTGTTAACACCCTGAACACCCCGGTGTTAACACCCTGAACACCCCGGTGTTAACACCCTGAACACTCCGGTGTTAACACCCTGAACACCCCGGTGTTAACACCCTGAACACCCCGGTGTTAACACCCTGAACACCCCCGGTGTTAACACCCTGAACATCTCGGTGTTAACATCCTGAACACCCCGGTGTTAACACCCCGGTGTTAGCACCCTGAACACCCCGGTGTTAACACCCTGAACACCCCGGTGTTAACACCCTGAACACCCCGGTGTTAACGCCCTGAACACCCCGGTGTTAACACCATGAACACCCCGGTGTTAACACCCTGAACACCCCGGTGTTAACACCCTGAACACCCCGGTGTTAACACCCTGAACACCCCGGTGTTAACACCCTGAACACCCCGGTGTTAACACCCCGGTGTTAACACCCTGAACACCCCGGTGTTAACACCCTGAACACCCCGGTGTTAACACCCTGAACACCCCGGTGTTAACACCCTGAACACCCCGGTGTTAACACCCTGAACACCCCGGTGTTAACACCCTGAACACCCCGGTGTTAACACCCTGAACACCCCGGTGTTAACACCCTGAACACCCCGGTGTTAACACCCTGAACACTCCGGTGTTAACACCCTGAACACCCCGGTGTTAACACCCTGAACACCCCGGTGTTAACACCCTGAACACCCCGGTGTTAACACCCTGAACACCCCCGGTGTTAACACCCTGAACATCTCGGTGTTAACATCCTGAACACCCCGGTGTTAACACCCCGGTGTTAGCACCCTGAACACCCCGGTGTTAACACCCTGAACACCCCGGTGTTAACACCCTGAACACCCCGGTGTTAACGCCCTGAACACCCCGGTGTTAACACCATGAACACCCCGGTGTTAACACCCTGAACACTCCGGTGTTAACACCCTGAACACCCCGTTGTTAACACCCTGAACACCCCGGTGTTAACACCCTGAACACCCCGGTGTTAACACCCTGAACACCCCGGTGTTAACACCCTGAACACCCCGGTGTTAACACCCTGAACACCCCGGTGTTAACACCCTGAACACCCCCGGTGTTAACACCCTGAACATCTCGGTGTTAACATCCTGAACACCCCGGTGTTAACACCCCGGTGTTAGCACCCTGAACACCCCGGTGTTAACACCCTGAACACCCCGGTGTTAACACCCTGAACACCCCGGTGTTAACGCCCTGAACACCCCGGTGTTAACACCATGAACACCCCGGTGTTAACACCCTGAACACTCCGGTGTTAACACCCTGAACACCCCGCTGTTAACACCCTGAACACCCCGGTGTTAACACCCTGAACACCCCGGTGTTAACACCCTGAACACTCCGGTGTTAACACCCTGAACACCCCGGTGTTAACACCCTGAACACCCCGGTGTTAACACCCTGAACACCCCCGGTGTTAACACCCTGAACACCTCGGTGTTAACACCCTGAACACCCCGGTGTTAACACCCCGAACACCCCGGTGTTAACACACCGAACACCCCGGTGTTAACAACCCGAGCACCCCGGTGTTAACACCCTGAACACCCCGGTGTTAACACCCTGAACTCTCCGGTGTTAACACCCTGAACACCCCGGTGTTAACACCCTGAACACCTCGGTGTTAACACCCTGAACACCCCGGTGTTAACACCCCGAACACCCCGGTGTTAACACCCTGAACACCCCGGTGTTAACATCCTGAACACTCCGGTGTTAACACCCTGAACACCCCGGTGTTAACACCCTGAACACCCCGGTGTTAACACCCTGAACACCCCGGTGTTAACACCCTGAACACTCCGGTGTTAACACCCTGAACACCCCGGTGTTAACACCCTGAACACCCCGGTGTTAACACCCTGAACACCCCGGTGTTAACACCCTGAACACCCCGGTGTTAACACCCTGAACACCCCGGTGTTAACACCCTGAACACCTCGGTGTTAACACCCTTAACACCGGGTCCGACCTCCCAGTCTGGCCACGACTCTTCCTGCTTAATGAAGAACTCAACAGTCATACATTCATCCACTTCATCATACATCATCAACTGACAACTGAGGCGTGTGAAGGAGAAAGTCGGGAAGGAAAAGAATCTCTGTCAGGAACACATACACTACACATACACTACACATACACTACACATACACTACACGTTCACTACACATACACTACACGTACACCTCACATACACTGCACACACTATACATACACTACACATACACTACACATACACTACACATTCACTACACATTCACTACACATACACTACACATACACTACACATACACTACACGTACACTACACGTACACTACAAATACACTACTCGACCACTACACGTACACTACACGTACACAACACATACACTACACATACACTACACGTACACTACACATACACTACACGTACACTACACGTACACTACACATACACTACACGTACACTACACATACACTACACGTACACTACACGTACACTACACATACACTACACGTACACTACACATACACTACACATACACTACACATACACTACACGTTCACTACACATACACTACACGTACACCACACATACACTGCACACACTACACATACACTACACATACACTACACATACACTACACATTCACTACACATTCACTACACATACACTACACATACACTACACATACACTACACGTACACTACACGTACACTACAAATACACTACACGTACACTACACGTACACTACACGTACACAACACATACACTACACATACACTACACGTACACTACACATACACTACACGTACACTACACGTACACTACACATACACTACACGTACACTACACGTACACTACACGTACACTACACATACACTACACGTACACTACACGTACACTACACATACACTACACGTACACTAAACGTACACTACACATACACAACACATACACTACACATACACAACACGTACACTACACATACACTACACGTACACTACACATACACTACAGATACACTACACATACACATTCACATACACTACACATACACTACACGTACATTACACACACACTACACAAACACTACACATACACTACACATATACTACACATACACTACACATACACTACACACTCTACACATACACTACACATACACTACACAAACACTACACAAACACTACACATACACTACACATACACTACACATACACTAAACATACACATACACTACACATACACTACACATACACTACACGTACACTACACATACACTGCACGTACACTACACATACACTACAGATACACTACACATACACATTCACATACACTACACATACACTACACGTACACTACACACACACTACACAAACACTACACATACACTACACATATACTACACATACACTACACATACACTACACACACTACACATACACTACACATACACTACACAAACACTACACATACACTACACATACACTACACATACACTACACATACACTAAACATACACATACACTACACATACACTACACATACACTACACGTACACTACACATACACTACACGTACACTACACATACACTACAGAAACACTACACATACACATTCACATACACTACACATACACTACACGTACACTACACACACACTACACAAACACTACACATACACTACACATATACTACACATACACTACACATACACATACACTACACATACACTACACATACACTACACATACACTACACAAACACTACACAAACACTACACATACACTACACATACACTACACATACACTACACATACACTAAACATACACATACACTACACATACACTACACATACACTACACGTACACTACACATACACTACACGTACACTACACATACACTACACATACACTACATACATTACACATGCACTACACATGCACTACACATACACTACACATACACTACACATACACTACACGTACACTACACGTACACTACACATACACTACACATGCACTACACATGCACTACACATACACTACACATACACTACACATACACTACACATACACTACACATACACATACACTACACATACACTACACATACACTACACGTACACTACACGTACACTACACATACACTACACATACACTACACATGCACTACACATGCGCTACACATACACTACACATACACTACACATACACTACACATACACTACACATACACTACACATACACTACACATACACTACACGTACACTACACGTACACTACACATACACTACACATACACTACACATACTCTACACATACACTACATATACACTACACATACACTACACATACACTACACATACACTACACATACACTACACATACACTACACATACACTACACATACACTACACGTACACTACACATACACTACACATACACTACACATTCACTACATATACACTACACATACAATACACATACACTACACATACACTACACATACACTACACACATACAATACACATACACTACATGTACACTACACATACACTACACATACTTTACACATACACTACACATACACATACACTACACATACACTACACATACACTACACGTACACTACACGTACACTACACATACACTACACATACACTACACATGCACTACACATGCGCTACACATACACTACACATACACTACACATACACTACACATACACTACACATACACTACACGTACACTACACGTACACTACACATACACTACACATACACTACACATACACTACACATACACTACACATACACTACACATATACTACACATACACTAAACAAACACTACACATACACTACAAATACACTACACATACACATACACTACACATACACTACACATACACTACACATACACTACACGTTCACTACACATACACTACACATACACTACACATACACTACACATACACTACACATACACTACACAAACACTACACATACACTACACATACACTACACATACATTACACATACACTACACATACACTACACATACACATACACTACACATACACCACACATACACTACACATACACTACACATAAACTACACGTACACTACACATAGAATACACGTACACCACACATACACTGCACACACGACACATACACTACACATACACTACACATACACTACACGTTCACTACACATACACTACACATACACTACACATACACTACACGTACACTACACATACACTACACATACACTACACATACACATACACTACACATACACTACATGTACACTACACGTATGCTACACATACACTACACATACACTACACATACACTACACTACACATATACACTACACATACACTACACATACACTGCACATACACTACACGTACACTACACAAACACTCCATATACACTACACATACACTACACATACACTACACTACACATATACACTACACGTACACTACACATACACATTCACATACACTACACGTACAATACATGTACACTACACATACACTACACGTACACTACACGTACACTACACGTACACTAAACATACACTACACTACACATATACACTACACGTACACTACACGTACACTACACGTACACTACACATACACTACACATATACACTACACTACACATATACACTACACGTACACTACACGTACACTACACGTACACTACACATACACTACACATATACACTACACGTACACTACACGTACACTACACGTACACTACACATACACTAAACATACACTACACTACACATATACACTACACGTACACTACACGTACACTACACGTACACTACACATTCACTACACTTACACTACACGTACACTACACGTACACTAAACATACACTACACATACACTACACATACACTACACGTACACTACACATACACTACACGTACACTACACATACACTACAGATACACTACACATACACATTCACATACACTACACATACACTACACGTACACTACACACACACTACACAAACACTACACATACACTACACATATACTACACATACACTACACATACACATACACTACACATACACTACACACACTACACATACACTACACATATACTACACATACACTACACATACACTACACATACACTACACATACACTACACATACACAACACGTTCACAACACGTACACTACACATACACTACACATACACTACACATACAATACACGTACACTACACATACACTACACATACACTACACATACACTACACATACACTACACAAACACTACACATACACTACACAAACACTACACATACACTACACATACACTACACATACACTACACATACACTAAACATACACTAAACATACACTACACATACACTACACATACACATACACTACACATACACTACACGTACACTACACGTACACTACACATACACTACACATACACTACACGTACACTACATGTACACTACACATACACTACACGTACACTACACATACGCTACACATACACTACACGTACACTACACGTACACTAAACATACACTACACTACACATATACACTACACGTACACTACACGTACACTACACATACACTACACATACACTACACTACACATAAACTACACATACACTACACGTACAATACACATACACTAAACATACACTACACTACACATATACACTACACGTACACTACACGTACACTACACGTACACTACACATACACTACACGTACACTACACGTACACTACACATACACTACACATACACTACACATACACTACACGTACACTACACATACACTACACATACACTACACATACACTACACATACACTACACATACACATTCACATACACTACACATACACTACACGTACACTACACACACACTACACAAACACTACACATACACTACACATATACTACACATACACTACACATACACTACACACACTACACATACACTACACATACACTAAACAAACACTACACAAACACTACACATACACTACACATACACTACACATACACTACACATACACTAAACATACACATACACTACACATACACTACACATACACTACACGTACACTACACATACACTACACGTACACTACACATACACTACAGATACACTACACATACACATTCACATACACTACACATACACTACACGTACACTACACACACACTACACAAACACTACACATACACTACACATATACTACACATACACTACACATACACTACACACACTACACATACACTACACATACACTACACAAACACTACGCAAACACTACACATACACTACACATACACTACACATACACTACACATACACTAAACATACACATACACTACATATACACTACACATACACTACACGTACACTACACATACACTACACGTACACTACACATACACTACAGATACACTACACATACACATTCACATACACTACACATACACTACACGTACACTACACACACACTACACAAACACTACACATACACTACACATATACTACACATACACTACACATACACATACACTACACATACACTACACATACACTACACATACACTACACAAACACTACACAAACACTACACATACACTACACGTACACTACACGTACACTACACATACACTACACATACACTACATACATTACACATGCACTACACATGCACTACACATACACTACACATACACTACACATACACTACATGTACACTACACGTACACTACACGTACACTACACATACACTACACATGCACTACACATGCACTACACATACACTACACATACACTACACATACACTACATATACACTACACATACACATACACTACACATACACTACACATACACTACACGTACACTACACGTACACTACACATACACTACACATACACTACACATGCACTACACATGCGCTACACATACACTACACATACACTACACATACACTACACATACACTACACATACACTACACATACACTACACGTACACTACACGTATACTACACATACACTACACATACACTACACATACTCTACACATACACTACATATACACTACACATACACTACACATACACTACACATACACTACACATACACTACACATACACTACACGTACACTACACATACACTACACATACACTACACATACACTACATATACACTACACATACAATACACATACACTACACATACACTACACATACACTACACACATACAATACACATACACTACACGTACACTACACATACACTACACATACACTACACATACACTACATATACACTACACATACAATACACATACACTACACGTTCACTACACATACACTACACGTACACCACACATACACTGCACATCACTACACATACACTACACATACACTACACATACACTACACATACACTACACATTCACTACACATACACTACACATACACTACACATACACTACACGTACACTACACGTACACAACACATACACTACACATACACTACACGTACACTACACATACACTACACGTACACTACACGTACACTACACATACACTACACGTACACTACACGTACACTACACGTACACTACACATACACTACACGTACACTACACGTACACTACACATACACTACACGTACACTAAACTTACACTACACATACACTACACATACACTACACATACACAACACGTACACTACACATACACTACACGTACACTACACATACACTACAGATACACTACACATACACATTCACATACACTACACATACACTACACGTACATTACACACACACTACACAAACACTACACATACACTACACATATACTACACATACACTACACATACACTACACACTCTACACATACACTACACATACACTACACAAACACTACACAAACACTACACATACACTACACATACACTACACATACACTAAACATACACATACACTACACATACACTACACATACACTACACGTACACTACACATACACTGCACGTACACTACACATACACTACAGATACACTACACATACACATTCACATACACTACACATACACTACACGTACACTACACACACACTACACAAACACTACACATACACTACACATATACTACACATACACTACACATACACTACACACACTACACATACACTACACATACACTACACAAACACTACACAAACACTACACATACACTACACATACACTACACATACACTACACATACACTAAACATACACATACACTACACATACACTACACATACACTACACGTACACTACACATACACTACACGTACACTACACATACACTACAGATACACTACACATACACATTCACATACACTACACATACACTACACGTACACTACACACACACTACACAAACACTACACATACACTACACATATACTACACATACACTACACATACACATACACTACACATACACTACACATACACTACACATACACTACACAAACACTACACAAACACTACACATACACTACACATACACTACACATACACTACACATACACTAAACATACACATACACTACACATACACTACACATACACTACACGTACACTACACATACACTACACGTACACTACACATACACTACACATACACTACATACATTACACATGCACTACACATGCACTACACATACACTACACATACACTACACATACACTACACGTACACTACACGTACACTACACATACACTACACATGCACTACACATGCACTACACATACACTACACATACACTACACATACACTACACATACACTACACATACACATACACTACACATACACTACACATACACTACACGTACACTACACGTACACTACACATACACTACACATACACTACACATGCACTACACATGCGCTACACATACACTACACATACACTACACATACACTACACATACACTACACATACACTACACATACACTACACATACACTACACGTACACTACACGTACACTACACATACACTACACATACACTACACATACTCTACACATACACTACATATACACTACACATACATTACACATACACTACACATACACTACACATACACTACACATACACTACACATACACTACACATACACTACACGTACACTACACATACACTACACATACACTACACATTCACTACATATACACTACACATACTATACACATACACTACACATACACTACACATACACTACACACATACAATACACATACACTACATGTACACTACACATACACTACACATACTTTACACATACACTACACATACACATACACTACACATACACTACACATACACTACACGTACACTACACGTACACTACACATACACTACACATACACTACACATGCACTACACATGCGCTACACATACACTACACATACACTACACATACACTACACATACACTACACATACACTACACATACACTACACGTACACTACACATACACTACACATACACTACACATACACTACACATACACTACACATATACTACACATACACTAAACAAACACTACACATACACTACAAATACACTACACATACACATACACTACACATACACTACACATACACTACACATACACTACACGTTCACTACACATACACTACACATACACTACACATACACTACACATACACTACACATACACTACACAAACACTACACATACACTACACATACACTACACATACATTACACATACACTACACATACACTACACATACACTACACATAAACTACACGTACACTACACATAGAATACACGTACACCACACATACACTGCACACACGACACATACACTACACATACACTACACGTTCACTACACATACACTACACATACACTACACATACACTACACGTACACTACACATACACTACACATACACTACACATACACATACACTACACATACACTACATGTACACTACACGTATGCTACACATACACTACACATACACTACACATACACTACACTACACATATACACTACATGTACACTACACATACACTACACATACACTGCACATACACTACACGTACACTACACAAACACTCCATATACACTACACATACACTACACATACACTACACTACACATATACACTACACGTACACTACACATACACATTCACATACACTACACGTACAATACATGTACACTACACATACACTACACGTACACTACACGTACACTACACGTACACTAAACATACACTACACTACACATATACACTACACGTACACTACACGTACACTACACGTACACTACACATACACTACACATATACACTACACTACACATATACACTACACGTACACTACACGTACACTACACGTACACTACACATACACTACACATATACACTACACGTACACTACACGTACACTACACGTACACTACACATACACTAAACATACACTACACTACACATATACACTACACGTACACTACACGTACACTACACGTACACTACACATACACTACACTTACACTACACGTACACTACACGTACACTAAACATACACTACACATACACTACACATACACTACACGTACACTACACATACACTACACGTACACTACACATACACTACAGATACACTACACATACACATTCACATACACTACACATACACTACACGTACACTACACACACACTACACAAACACTACACATACACTACACATATACTACACATACACTACACATACACATACACTACACATACACTACACACACTACACATACACTACACATATACTACACATACACTACACATACACTACACATACACTACACATACACTACACATACACAACACGTTCACAACACGTACACTACACATACACTACACATACACTACACATACAATACACGTACACTACACATACACTACACATACACTACACATACACTACACATACACTACACAAACACTACACATACACTACACAAACACTACACATACACTACACATACACTACACATACACTACACATACACTAAACATACACTAAACATACACTACACATACACTACACATACACATACACTACACATACACTACACGTACACTACACGTACACTACACATACACTACACATACACTACACGTACACTACATGTACACTACACATACACTACACGTACACTACACATACGCTACACATACACTACACGTACACTACACGTACACTAAACATACACTACACTACACATATACACTACACGTACACTACACGTACACTACACATACACTACACATACACTACACTACACATAAACAACACATACACTACACGTACAATACACATACACTAAACATACACTACACTACACATATACACTACACGTACACTACACGTACACTACACGTACACTACACATACACTACACGTACACTACACGTACACTACACATACACTACACATACACTACACATACACTACACGTACACTACACATACACTACACATACACTACACATACACTACACATACACTACACATACACATTCACATACACTACACATACACTACACGTACACTACACACACACTACAAAACACTACACATACACTACACATATACTACACATACACTACACATACACTACACACACTACACATACACTACACATACACTAAACAAACACTACACAAACACTACACATACACTACACATACACTACACATACACTACACATACACTAAACATACACATACACTACACATACACTACACATACACTACACGTACACTACACATACACTACACGTACACTACACATACACTACAGATACACTACACATACACATTCACATACACTACACATACACTACACGTACACTACACACACACTACACAAACACTACACATACACTACACATATACTACACATACACTACACATACACTACACACACTACACATACACTACACATACACTACACAAACACTACACAAACACTACACATACACTACACATACACTACACATACACTACACATACACTAAACATACACATACACTACATATACACTACACATACACTACACGTACACTACACATACACTACACGTACACTACACATACACTACAGATACACTACACATACACATTCACATACACTACACATACACTACACGTACACTACACACACACTACACAAACACTACACATACACTACACATATACTACACATACACTACACATACACATACACTACACATACACTACACATACACTACACATACACTACACAAACACTACACAAACACTACACATACACTACACGTACACTACACGTACACTACACATACACTACACATACACTACATACATTACACATGCACTACACATGCACTACACATACACTACACATACACTACACATACACTACATGTACACTACACGTACACTACACGTACACTACACATACACTACACATGCACTACACATGCACTACACATACACTACACATACACTACACATACACTACATATACACTACACATACACATACACTACACATACACTACACATACACTACACGTACACTACACGTACACTACACATACACTACACATACACTACACATGCACTACACATGCGCTACACATACACTACACATACACTACACATACACTACACATACACTACACATACACTACACATACACTACACGTACACTACACGTATACTACACATACACTACACATACACTACACATACTCTACACATACACTACATATACACTACACATACACTACACATACACTACACATACACTACACATACACTACACATACACTACACATACACTACACGTACACTACACATACACTACACATACACTACACATACACTACATATACACTACACATACAATACACATACACTACACATACACTACACATACACTACACACATACAATACACATACACTACATGTGCACTACACATACACTACACATACTTTACACATACACTACACATACACATACACTACACATACACTACATGTACACAACACATACACTACACATACACTACACATACACTACACGTACACTACTCATACACTGCACATACACTACACATACACTACACGTACGCTACATGCACACTACACATACACTAAACGTACCCTACACATACACTACACGTACACTGCACGTACACTACACATACACTACACATACACTACACATACACTACACATATACACTACACATACACTACACATACACAACACGTTCACAACACGTACACTACACATACACTACACATACACTACACATACAATACACGTACACTACACATACACTACACATACACTACACATACACTACACATACACTACACAAACACTACACATACACTACACAAACACTTCACATACACTACACATACACTACACATACACTACACATACACTAAACATACACTAAACATACACTACACATACACTACACATACACATACACTACACATACACTACACGTACACTACACGTACACTACACATACACTACACATACACTACACGTACACTACATGTACACTACACATACACTACACGTACACTACACATACGCTACACATACACTACACGTACACTACACGTACACTAAACATACACTACACTACACATATACACTACACGTACACTACACGTACACTACACATACACTACACATACACTACACTACACATAAACTACACATACACTACACGTACAATACACTACACTACACATAAACTACACATACACTACACGTACAATACACATACACTAAACATACACTACACTACACATATACACTACACGTACACTACACGTACACTACACGTACACTACACATACACTACACGTACACTACACGTACACTACACATACACTACACATACACTACACATACACTACACGTACACTACACATACACTACACATACACTACACATACACTACACATACACTACACATACACATTCACATACACTACACATACACTACACGTACACTACACACACACTACACAAACACTACACATACACTACACATATACTACACATACACTACACATACACTACACACACTACACATACACTACACATACACTAAACAAACACTACACAAACACTACACATACACTACACATACACTACACATACACTACACATACACTAAACATACACATACACTACACATACACTACACATACACTACACGTACACTACACATACACTACACGTACACTACACATACACTACAGATACACTACACATACACATTCACATACACTACACATACACTACACGTACACTACACACACACTACACAAACACTACACATACACTACACATATACTACACATACACTACACATACACTACACACACTACACATACACTACACATACACTACACAAACACTACACAAACACTACACATACACTACACATACACTACACATACACTACACATACACTAAACATACACATACACTACATATACACTACACATACACTACACGTACACTACACATACACTACACGTACACTACACATACACTACAGATACACTACACATACACATTCACATACACTACACATACACTACACGTACACTACACACACACTACACAAACACTACACATACACTACACATATACTACACATACACTACACATACACATACACTACACATACACTACACATACACTACACATACACTACACAAACACTACACAAACACTACACATACACTACACGTACACTACACGTACACTACACATACACTACACATACACTACATACATTACACATGCACTACACATGCACTACACATACACTACACATACACTACACATACACTACATGTACACTACACGTACACTACACGTACACTACACATACACTACACATGCACTACACATGCACTACACATACACTACACATACACTACACATACACTACATATACACTACACATACACATACACTACACATACACTACACATACACTACACGTACACTACACGTACACTACACATACACTACACATACACTACACATGCACTACACATGCGCTACACATACACTACACATACACTACACATACACTACACATACACTACACATACACTACACATACACTACACGTACACTACACGTATACTACACATACACTACACATACACTACACATACTCTACACATACACTACATATACACTACACATACACTACACATACACTACACATACACTACACATACACTACACATACACTACACATACACTACACGTACACTACACATACACTACACATACACTACACATACACTACATATACACTACACATACAATACACATACACTACACATACACTACACATACACTACACACATACAATACACATACACTACATGTGCACTACACATACACTACACATACTTTACACATACACTACACATACACATACACTACACATACACTACATGTACACAACACATACACTACACATACACTACACATACACTACACGTACACTACTCATACACTGCACATACACTACACATACACTACACATACGCTACATGCACACTACACATACACTAAACGTACCCTACACATACACTACACGTACACTGCACGTACACTACACATACACTACACATACACTACACATACACTACACATATACACTACACGTACACTACACATACACTACACATACACTGCACATACACTAAACGTACACTAGACAAACACTCCATATACACTATACATACACTACCTACACTACACATATACACAACACGTACACTACACATACACATTCACATACACTACACGTACACTACACGTACATTACACATACACTACACGTACACTACACGTACACTACACGTACACTACACGTACACTACACATACACTACACATACACTACACTACACATATATACTACACATACACTACACGTACACTACACGTACACTATACGTACACTACACGTACACTACACATACACTACACGTACACTACACATGCACTACACGTACACTACACATACACTACACATACACTACACGTACACTACACATACACTACACGTACACTACACATACACTACACGTACACTACACATACACTACAGATACACTACACATACACATTCACATACACTACACATACACTACACGTACACTACACACACACTACACACACACTACACAAACACTACACATACACTACACATATACTACACATACACTACACATACACATACACTACACATACACTACACACACTACACATACACTACACATACACTACACATATACTACACATACACTACACATACACTACACATACACTACACGTACACTACACATACACTACACATACACTACACATACACTACACGTTCACTACACGTACACTACATATACACTACACATACACTACACATACAATACACGTACACTACACATACACTACACATACGCTACACATACACTACACATACACTACACAAACACTACACATACACTACACAAACACTACACATACACTACACATACACTACACAAACACTACACATACACTAAACATACACTAAACATACACTACACATACACTACACATACACATACACTACACATACACTACACGTACACTACACGTACACTACACATACACTACACATACACTACACATACACTACACATGCACTACACATGCACTACACATACACTACACATACACTACACATACACTACACATACACTACACATACACTACACGTACACTACACGTACACTACACATACACTACATGTACACTACACGTACACTACACATACACTACACATACACTACACATACTCTACACATACACTACACATACACTACACATACACTACACAAACACTACACATACACTACACATACACTACACATACACTCTACATACACTAAACATACACTAAACATACACTACACATACACTACACATACACTACACATACACATACACTACACATACACTACACATACACTACACGTACACTACACGTACACTACACATACACTACACATACACTACACATGCACTACACATACACTACACATACACTACACATACACTACACATACACTACACGTACACTACACATACACTACACATACACTACACATACACTACACATACACTACACGTACACTACACATACACTACACATACACTACACATACACTACACATACACTACACATACTCTACACATACACTTCACATACACTACACCTACACTACACATACACTACACGTACACTACACATACACTACACATACACTACACATACACTACACATACAATACACATACACTACACATACACTACACACATACACTACACATACACTACACGTACACTACACATACACTACACGTACACTACACATACACTACACATACACATACACTACACATACACTACACGTACACAACACATACACTACACATACACTACACATACACTACACATACACTACTCATACACTGCACATACACTATACATACACTACACGTACACTACATGCACACTACACATACACTAAACGTACCCTACACATACACTACACGTACACTGCACATACACTACACATACACTACACATACACTACACATACACTACACATATACTACACATATACTACACATACCCTACACGTACACTACACATACACTACACATACAAAACACATACACTACACATACACTACATATACACTACATATACACTACACGTACACTACACATACACTACACATACACTACACATACACAACACTACACACATACACTACACATACACTATACATACACTACACATACACTACACGTACACTACACATACACTAAACCTACACTACACATACCCTACACTTACACTACACATATACACTACACACATACACTACACATACACTACACGTACACTACACATACACTACACATACACTACACATAAACTACACATACACAACACATACACTACACATACACTACACATACACTACACGTGCGCTACACATACACTACACATACACTACACGTACACTACACGTACATTACTCATACACTACACTGCACAAATACAGTACACGTAAACTACACAAACACTACACATACAGTACACGTACACTACACATACACTACACATACACATACACTACACGTACACTACACACACACACTATACATACACTACACAAACACTACACATACACTACACATACACTACACATACACTACATGTACACTACACACACACTACACAAACACTACACATACACTACACATATACTACACATACACTACACATACACTACACATACACTACACAAACACTACCCAGCAAACAATTTTAGGTTGCCACAACATATCTGGAAAGTATTTGAAAGGATTGGAAACGTTTGTTTTATCGTATCAGATACGATATTGTGTGTGGACTTAAATAGGTTTCCAAAACTTATAACCAAGACATATGTATCTAACACTAATTTGAGATGTTGTGGCAACTTTACACTCCTAACATGAGTCATTCATAATCCATTCATACACCAATATGAATCTCTTGTGAAAGGTTTGAGCCTTATCTGAACCCTTTTCACATCTTTGTGTTTAAAGTTAAATTTCTTGAAATTAAATTATATTATTTTATATTATATTATATTATTTTTATTATATTTTATTTTATAATGTATTATTATTTTTCTTATATTTTTTTATATTATATTATTGTTTTCAATTTAAATATTAAAACCAATTTAAGGGTAAAAAAATCAAATAATTTATATTTCTTTTATTATTTACTAACAAATCAGCAAAAATACAAAAACATATGACCTATATAATTATATATATATTATATATATAAATAATATATATATATAAATAATTTATATAATATATATTATATATATATATATATATATATATATATATATATATATATATATATATATATATATATATATATGTCGTACCTAATAGCCAGAACGCACTTCTCAGCCTACTATTCAAGGCCCGATTTGCCTAATAAGCCAAGTTTTCATGAATTAATGTTTTTTCGTCTACCTAACCTACCTAACCTAACCTAACCTAGCTTTTTTTGGCTACCTAACCTAACCTTACCTATAAATATAGGTTAGGTTAGGTTAGGTAGGGTTGGTTAGGTTCGGTCATATATCTACGTTAATTTTAACTCCAATAAAAAAAAATTGACCTCATACATAGAGAAAAGGGTTGCTTTATCATTTCATAAGAAAAAAATTATAGTAAATATATTAATTCAGGAAAACTTGGCTTATTAGGCAAATCGGGCCTTGAATAGTAGGCTGAGAAGTGAGTTCTGGCTACTAGGTACGACATATATATATATATATATATATATATATATGTCGTACCTAGTAGCCAGAACGCACTTCTCAGCCTACTATGCAAGGCCCAATTTGCCTAATATGCCAAGTTTTCATGAATTAATTGTTTTTCGACTTCCTAACCTAACCTAACCTAACTTTTTCGGCTACCTAACCTAACCTATAGAGATAGGTTAGGTTAGGTTAGGTAGGGTTGGTTAGGTTCGGTCATATATCTACGTTAATTTGAACTCCAATAAAAAAAAATTGACCTCATACATAATGAAATGGGTAGCTTTATCATTTCATAAGAAAAAAATTAGAGAAAATATAATAATTCAAGAAAACTTGGCTTATTAGGCAAATCGGGCCTTGCATAGTAGGCCGAGAAGTGCATTCTGGCTACTAGGTATGACACACATATATATATATATATATATATATATATGTCGTACCTAATAGCCAGAACGCACTTCTCAGCCTACTATGCAAGGCCAAATTTGCCTAATAAGCCAAGTTTTCATGAATTAATTGTTTTTCGACTACCTAACCTACCTAACCTAACCTAACCTAACTTTTTCGGCTACCTAACCTAACCTAACCTATAAAAATAGGTTAGGTTAGGTTAGGTAGGGTTGGTTAGGTTCGGTCATATATCTACGTTAATTTTAACTCAAATAAAAAAAAATTGACCTCATACATAATGAAATGGGTAGCTTTATCATTTCATAAGAAAAAAATTAGAGAAAATATATTAATTCATGAAAACTTGGCTTATTAGGCAAATTTGGCCTTGCATAGTAGGATGAGAAGTGCGTTCTGGCTACTAGGTACGACATATATATATATATATATATATATATATATATATATATATATATATATATATATACATATATATATATATATATATATATATATATATATATATATATATATATATATATATATATATATATATATATATATATATATAAGAATGTAGTGTAATAGTATATATTATATATATATATATATTATATTATATATTATTATATATATTATTATTATATATATATTATTATATATATATTATATATAATATATATATATATTATATATTATATATATATATATATATATATATATATATATATATATATATATATATATATATATATATATATATACAGTGGTACCTCGCATAACGAATTTAATCCGTTCCATGTTCGTCATGTGAAACGGACGTCATACAAAACGAGTGTCCCCCATGTAACCAGTGTGATGCACTGTGTTTATTGTGAAATTTCCCTAGAGTGCATGACATCAAATGTTCCCCAAAATAAAATTTTTCTTTGTAAAATGATAAATTACCGTCCCTGAACATGTCTATGTAAAAATAATTACCAAATTCCACTTACTTTGGCTGTGAGGGCGTGGACAAGGTGCTCTGTGACGTCATCAGGGCCTGGTCGCCCGTGTGTGAAGCTCCCAGACACGGTCGCGCAGGCCATTCAAGCACCGCGTGTTGCCACAAATATATTTTCAAATATTTTTTCTATGCATTTCCAATGCGGTTTTATTTGTTTCATTTATCGTATATGATGCATATTTGTGACCTTTACAATATGTATACAGTAGAATGTTCATAATTTTCCATGAAACTGTGATACATGTGTCAGTAATGTGTCCACAATAAATGTTTATTGTCACAATATTACGTGGTAATAATTCACTAATATTACAATATGTACAGTTTCACATACTATTTACACAGTAACACACTGTATTACACACTCAGTACTTTGGAGGTGCATAATAGTCAACGAAGTAGTCCATGGTACACAGCGCGACTTTGCTCTCCTTGCACCAGCTACAGATAGATTTTTGCTTCCTGTTTCATCGTTATGTGTGCTTGCAAATAACGCACCTGCGTGCACCCTTGGCTTTAGTACTTGTAGGTGGTATGTAGCCAAGCTTGTAAAGCATAAAGTAGTATTGAAACGATTATAGGAAAAGCTCAATTTGTAAGGTAGTCTTGAAAAGATCGCTTTGTAAGGTCCCACACAGGAAGAGATTCAGCTAGCCTCAAAGAGTGTCCATCAGTCAGGAAGAGATTCAGCTAGCCTCAAAGAGTGTCCATCAGTCAGGAAAAGATTCAGGTATTCTTGAAAATATCAATGAACACCACCACCATGGAAGCCGCTAACACTGTTAATCTATGCTACTTGTATCAGATGCATCATCACTGAACGCAGAAAACGATTCATCTATGTATCATCTATATACATTAGAGATGGCAAGGGTGGGGCTCAGAGCTACACCTGGATACGCTTGCTGTATCATCCTCATAGGTGCTGTATCACTGGCATCCGACCGTTGTGTTAAGCCCTTATTGCGCCTAGCTTCACCAATGTTATGACCCTTATGTTCTTCAAACAAAAGGGTCTGAATTGCACCGACTGAGCACAGTCTTTCAACACCGTGTGGGACAGGTGTTTGAGAGCCAGAGGCACGTGTGCCACAAATGGTTGCTCACACAGTACTAACCCAGCCAGCAGCCCTTGTCTTTCATATTCGTTATGGCAAAAGGTTCGTTCAGTTTTTGTTGGGTAGGCTGCTCCATTATGACAATCTTTCTTTGTTTCAAATGTGTACCATTTGTTTTGTATTTGTCACTTACGTCTCAATAATGGAGCAGCCTACCCGACAAACACTGAACGAACCTTTATGACATTTGTCCATTTTTCAAATTGTTTCAACAGTTCTTTTATTTTTCGTTTTTTTTTTTTTTTTTTTTAAGAAACATGGAGCAGCCGACCTGTAGACCACCGAACGAACCTTTTTGACAT
>NC_091164.1:47265320-47310320 GCF_040958095.1 Procambarus clarkii | reverse complement strand
AAGTCTCTTAGGTGTTCCAGTAGTATTTCCTTAACTAATTCACCTGTTGCACTGGTCGAAGATAAGAATGCTGGCAATGCTAACTGTGTCGCCTTGCGAATACCTATTCCCCCGAGTCTAACTGGGAGCGTTGCTTGGTCCCATTGGTCATCTTGCAGGGAGAGGTTTAACACTTTCACGGTTATTGACCTTAGGAGTGTGTCATATTCTGTTAATTTTGGGCTGTCGAAGGAGGGAGCACACCTTAGGAAATAGGTCAGTCTGGGCAAAGCCAGGCACCTTCCCTTATATATATATATATATATATATATATATATATATATATATATATATATATATATATATATATATATATATATATATATATATATATATATATATTATAATATATATACACACATATATATATATAGGTTATATATAGGAATCTATAGGTGTCTATATATAGACACATATAGATTCTTCTATATAGACATTAGAGAAGATTCAGCGGTACGCCATGCACCAGGCTCACCACCATTTTCAGTATTCGTCATATCCAAGTCTGCTGTGTGATGCACATGTCTTCTTGCTTCACCGCCCTGTAATGAAATATTGTTTGTTATTTATTATTTATTTATTTATGCATATACAAGAATGTACATAAGGAATGTGAGGATACAAATATGGTAATTACAGTCTTGTAAAGCCACTAGCACGCGCAGCGTTTCGGGCAGGTCCTTAATCTAAGAAAATTTTAAGGAGGTAAATACTTGCAAAATTATAGACAAAAAAATGATAACAGATTACATGAAATGAAAAAAAAGATGAGAGAAAATTGTAGGTACAGTACATTAAAGCACATAGGTAGCTAAGATTGATTGCAATGACAGCTTGAATGGTAGTTGACAAAAAAATTGGTAGGCATAATACAGCAGAAACAATATAAGAATGGTTGCAATGACAGCTTGAATGGTAGTTGACAAAAATTGGTAGTCACAATACAGCATATGGCTAGCACATAAAAGAAGACAGCAATGAACACAATGATAAGGTTGTTTGATATTACATAAAAATTAGGAGATTGGGTAACACTAGGTACAGAGCAAATTTAAAGCTCAGTGTAGGAAACTAAGAAGATGAAGTTAGGTACTTTTTGGTTTTGCTTTTAAATAAGGCAAAAGTTTTACAGTTTTTCAATTCACTAGGGAGTGAGTTCCATAAACTAGGTCCCTTAATTTGCATAGAGTGTTTACACAGATTAAGTTTGACCCTGGGGATATCAAAGAGATATTTATTTCTGGTGTGGTGATAATGGGTCCTATTACATCTGTCCAGGGAGAGTTTCAGAGCATGGTTTGCATTTAAGAACAGGGTTTTGTAAATGTAGTTGACACAAGAGAATGTGTGGAGGGAGTTAATATTTAGCAAGTTTAGGGATTTAAACAAGGGAGCTGAGTGTTGTCTGAAAGCTGAGTTAGTTATCATTCTGATAGCAGATTTTTGCTGTGTGATGATGGGCTTAAGGTGGTTTGCAGTGGTAGACCCCCATGCACAGATACCATAATTAAGATAGGGGTAAATTAGTGCATAATATAGTGAGAGGAGAGCAGAGTTAGGAACATAATATCTGATTTTGGAGAGTATACCAACTGTCTTAGAGACTTTCTTAGTTATGTGTTGAATGTGGGTGCTGAAGTTGAGTCTCTTGTCTAGGAATAGGCCAAGAAACTTGCCATCATCTTTATTACTGATGTTAATGTTGTCTATCTGTAGCTGAATTGCATTTGATGATTTGCTTCCAAATAAGATGTAGTAAGTCTTTTCGATGTTTAATGTTAGTTTGTTCGTTGACATCCATAAGTGGACTTTTTTTAATTCATTATTCACAACATTATTTAGTGTATGTGGGTTGAGGTTTGAATAGATAAGAGTAGTATCGTCAGCAAACAGTATAGGTTTGAGAATATTAGAGACATTAGGCAGATCGTTTATATATATAAGAAATAGAAGAGGTCCTAAGATGCTGCCCTGTGGCACTCCAACGGTAATTGGTAGAGTGGACGAAGTTGTATCATTGATGGTTACATATTGGTGTCTGTCACTAAGATAGGATCGGATGTAGTCAAGGGCAAGGCCTCGGATTCCATAATGCTGGAGTTTAAGTAAGAGGTAGTTGTGATTAACAGTATCAAAGGCTTTTCTTAGGTCAATGAAGAGTCCAATCGGAAACTCATTTTTGTCAAGGGCTGAGTAGATAACGTCAAGGAGACTAATGATTGCATCGTTGGTGCTCTTTTGGGACCGGAAGCCAAACTGGCAGGGGCTGAGTATGTCGAATTTTACGAGGTAGGAATAGAGCTGTTTGTAAATAATTTTTTCAAATATTTTTGATAGAATGGGTAGATTTGATATTGGTCTATAATTGTTTATGTCCGCCGGATTGCCTCCTTTATGGACTGGCGTTACTCTTGCTTTTTTGAGGATATCAGGGAAGGTGTGACACTCTATAGATTTGTTGAACAGTAGTGCTATGGGTGGGGCAAGGGCATGGGAGGCTCTCTTGTACACAATGGACGGAATTTCACTGGTGTTCCCTGCCTTGGTTTTTAGAGAGTGTATGATGGACACAACATCTGCCGGGCTGATTGGTGAAAGGAGAAGATAGTTTGGATAGCTGCCTGAGAGATATGTGTTAATATGTGTCTGAGTCTGTGGGATTTTACTGGCAAGATTAGCACCAACCGATGAAAAGAAACTATTAAATTCATTTGCCATTTCTAAATCAGTTGACGGTATATCCCCATCCTTGTAGAGTTTTATTTGGTTATGTGAGTGTTGCTTAGTTCCTAGGATACTAGAGATAGTTTTCCAAGTGTTTTTCATGTTGCCTTTTGCTTCATTGAATCTATTCACTAAATCTATGTTACTAAATGGTTTAAATAATACATTATTTTATTATATAATATTTAATTTATTAATTAAAAACCGTTTCCATATTATAGAAAAAAAAACTAAAACAAGAATCTATATAAAACTATAGAATAGAATAGAATAGAATAGAATAATAGAATAGAATCTATATAGAATCTATGTATCATATATATATTTATATAAATAAATATATATATATAAATATATATATATATATATATATATATATATATATATATATATATATATATATATATATATATATATATATATATATATATTTATATATATATTATTATATCCTACATTATTCCAGCCCATTATTAGAGATAGTAGCCACCTCTTATTTTAGTTTTCTTTCATTATTAGTGCTCAGAAAATTAAATATATCTACATATTTAGTCAAAATCAGTTACATTATTTTATCTTATTCATAGCATAAATGTTCTCAAAGATTACTAAAAAGAAATTGAATTAGACTACAGCAAATTGGCAAACTTTACCTTGTATCTGTTTCCACCGAGTTTGTTTGGGGCGTTCTTCAACATATCAGCAATACTTGTCTCAACATCTCTTTCAGTTGCATTAGTGTGGGTGTTGATACAGGCTTCTGGAAATTTATAAGAATTAATTAATATATATAATTATAATTCACTTTGCCATTCCACAGTCCTCTCGTCCTTCCCACTTCCCCGTCCCCACATCATCCCCACTATTCCCACTTCCCTGTCCCATCGTCCTCCTTACCATTTTCCCCTCCCCTGTCCCTTCTTCCTCCCCCACCATCTCCCATTCACCTGTCCCTTTGTCCTCCCCAGCATTCCCCTGTCCCCACCATCCCCAACTCCCCAGTCCCCTCGTCCTCCCCACCATTACCCTCTCCTCTGTCCCCTCGTCTTCCCCACCATCCCCCCCTCTCGTCCTCCCCACCATTCCAAACTACCTCATCCGATGCATTCTATAATGGTCTGATGCTTCCATCAGAAAATTGGGAACATCAAATGATCTGATATTCCCATCACTGAAAAATAAGAACAGCTAAAAAAATGAAATGACAAAAAAATAAAAAAATAAACTATACTCATGAAATGAACAGTATGGTAAACAACACAGCTCAATTTCAATGCAATGTCACACAAAATTATTAAATCGAAATGAAAATAAATTGAAATCTATGAAAATTCAAATTATCAATGCAATCGGAAATATTGAAATAATATCGCAACATAATATAGTGTGGGTTGCTCTTACGTGCAACAGACGGTGCTGTTTTTCAAAAAAGGCATGGTTTTACCTGTCACAAGTGTGGCATCTATACTTATACTCACGAAATGAACGGTATGGTAAACAACATAGCTCAATTGCAATGCAATGTCACAATAACATTTAATAACAATAATAACAATAACATTTAAATATACTTTAAGATATAATCTAGAAGAAAATAAGAACATTGAAATGGTTCATGAACTCGATTTCAATAAAGGACACTATGGGGAACTTTGAAAAACAGTTAATGAGTATAATTAGACAGACTTGCTGCTAGGCAGAGGAGTAAATAATGAGATATATGGCAAATTTTGCAAAATATACGGCACACAAACATTCATACCCAAACAAAGCAAAATGCTAGGTAAGAACAAAGCAGTTGGCCCGTAGGGGAAAGGAGATACCCACAAGACTGGAATACAAGTCATTAACAAGCACACAAGTACTACACCACACAACAACCGCACTACTACCAGAACTGGACGAATCACTACCAAAACAACACATTGCACATCACTACCAAAACAACACAACACAACACAAGCATTGGCAAAGAATTATAGACCAGTTGCACTAACATCCCACATAATAAAATTATTTGAGAGTGATCAGGAGTCAGGTTACTAGTTTTATAGAGACCAATGACCTCCACAATCCAGGCCAATATGGATTTAGAGCAGGAAGATATTGAAATACCTCTTACAGCTATCTCTCATGTCCTCTACTTGTACAGTACAGCTACTTGACCATTATGACAAAATCACTGAGATATGAGATAATGATGACACTAACCTCATCTACTCAGACTCCAACCCACTCATATTAAATAATGATGTAAACAATAAATTAAAAAAAAAATCCACTTATTAATGTCAACCAACAAACTCACACTAAACATAGAAAGGACCTACAACATCTTACTTGGGAGCAAATCAACAAATGCAATTCATCTACAGTTACACAATGTTAACATCAGAAATAAAAAAGATGGTAAGTTCCTTGGTCTATACTTAGATCTGCCCGAAACGCTATGAGTGCTAGTTGCTTTACAAGAATGTATAACTTCAAGTCATTGTACTTTCCCCCAATGTACCTTCTTGTATATAAAGAAAAAATAAATAAATAAACAAACACATAATAAATCAATACTTACTAAATTTTGTCTATTATGTAGCAAAGAAGCAGGTCTACGGAAGGCTTTTCTGTTGAGTTCGAAGCCCAGATTACTCGTGGTCTCTGAAATAAGTTAAGATTATAAGTATAAAATTTATAAAACCAAATAATAAATCCGGTATTGCTCAATTTCAGATGCAGACGTACTGAATGATATATCAGACTGTCAGCATGGTATTCGATCTGGAAGGTCCAGTGTAACGAATTTACTCAGTTTCTATGATCGAGCCACAGAGATCTATAAAGAATTCTGATCAAGAAAGAGATCTAGGGGTGGTTTTAGATAGAAAACTATAACCTGAGGATCATATTAAGAACATTCTGCGAGGGGCCTATGCTACACTTTTTAACTTTAGAATTGCTTTTAAATACATAGGTCAAAAAGTTTTAAAAGTTTTAAAAGTTTTTTAAACCTCTCGTGTATCATGAGTGTGGAAAAGCTTCAGATGGTGCATTCAGATGATGAATATTACCTAGTTCCTTCATCTGGGAAGAATGAACACATATTGGTGCATTCGGATGATAAAAACTAACTACTGTAGTTCAATTGATCAACAGACTGTATATCATATGCAGACTGTATGTGGATCTGCGGGCCACTCCAAACAACAGCCTGGTGGACCAAGCTCCACCAGGCCTAAAGCACAAAGTGATATAGATGTGATAGAGAATCTAGGTCAAATGGAGGAGTAGGTCTGTATATTAAACAGCACCTGACGTGCACAGAGCTACTAAACTCAATGTGGTGGTAGAGTGGTGGGGGGGGGGGGGACATTGCAGAAAAAAACAAAAATACAATTTGGTCAACAAAACAGCATTGTTTAAAATAGAAGACATGGGTTGACATTTTGGGGGTAAGGTAGGTTACATTGAGTTAATTAGTTAGTACTTAGTTTTTATCTTAAACTGGTTGGGAGAGGTACAGTGTTGCTGTGCTGGTGAAAGAACACCTAAAGGTAAATTAAATAATGATTGCGAATCCACAAGAAGTTGACATAATAGCGCTAGAGATCTGCAATCAGGATGATAAACTTTCCTTAAAGAATTTGACAAACACTTGCTGATAGGACATGAAGTAAATGAAATGTATGTCAAGTTTTGTGAAATATATGATAAAAGCACAACAAAATTTGTACCAAAGGAGAGATGCAGAACTAGGAAAAGGGGTTTGTTCAACAGAAATTGCGAGAGGGCCTGAGACCCAAACACACACAAATGGAATCAATATATAGCAAGAGGCCAAACCCCCAAACATACAAGCGATGCAAAGATGCGAGAAACAGCAGCAGCAGTAAGAAGAGGGACTGAAGGACCATAAATAAAGTGTGAAAATAAACTCGAGTAAATTTTTTTAACTACTCTCGACAGTGAAGAAAAACAAATATTCAGACGATTTGTGTTAGAATCATTAATCTTACACTTTCGGTCATATTCAACAACACAAATACATACACACACATTCCTGTTGCTGTAGCAGGTGAAGAATTACACACACAGATCACAATAACATGATGCATCAAATGAACAAATCCACAAGGGCCGTGACGAGGATTCGAACCTGCGTCCGGGAGCATCCCAGACACTGCCTTAATCGACTGACCTACAACAGGGTAAAAAGGTTGAAACCGAAGTTCTACTGAACTTACTGGATCCCATAGCCTCTCCGAGGCACAAACCAGGCTTTTACACACCCCCCCCCCCTGCACCCGAGCTATGTCAACAGGCCGTTCTCCCTCTTCGCCCTTACATCATCACACACAGATCACAATAACGTGATGCATCAAATGAACAAATCCACAAGGGCCGTGATGAGGATTCAAACCTGTGTCCGGGAGCATCCCAGACACTGCCTTAATGGACTGAGCTACGACAGGGTAAAAGGGTTGAAACCAAACTTCTACTGAACTTCCTGGATCCTTTTACCCTGTTGTAGCTCAGTCGATTTAGGCAGTGTCTGGGATGCTCCCGGACGCAGGTTCAAATCCTCGTTACGGCCCTTGTGGATTTGTTCATTTGATGCATCACGTTATTGTGATCTCTGTGTGTGATGATGTAAGGGCGAAGAGAAAGAACGACCTGTTGACATAGCTCGGGTGCAGGGGGAGGGTTGTGTACAAGCCTGGTTTGTGCCTCAGAGAGGCTATGGGATCCAGTAAGATCGTCCTTCCTTTCCTCCCTAGAATCTGGATGTAGCAGGTGCTCAATTGTCAAAAGTGAAAAAATTTGGTTTGTCTTCCGAATGCACCATATCGGTAAATTTTTACAAGATCTATTATTCTAATAAGGGTTTGATAAAATACAGTAGACTGCCTACTGGTTTTTGGTTGCCAGTTTCCTCAAGTTAATTTCCGTGATTTACACACAAATTTATATACATACAAATACATATACACACATATATAATATATATATATATATATATATATATATATATATATATATATATATATATATATATATATATATATATATATATATATATATATATATATATATATATATAAATAAAAAAACAAGTAAATGTAAATAATTTTACCTTGCACCTAGATCCACCAAGCCTGTACGGCGCGCGTTTCAGCACTTCGGAAATCTAGAACTAGCTAGAATCTCTAATCTGCAATGAAACAATACATATTATTGCACTTACCAAAACATGGATGAATGTAGAAAATACAGAACTATTAGCTGAATATCAAATAAATGGATTTAATCTATTTCACACAGATAGATATATTAGATATTATATTATATTCCTTTCCTCCCTAGAATCTGGATGTAGCAGGTGCTCAATTGTCAAAAGTGAAAAATTTGGTTTATTTAACATACACGCCATAGACCGGCTTGGGAAAAAAAAGTTCGTAAAACCCAGGGGCCATAGACCGGCTTGGGAAAAAAAAGTTCGTAAAACCCAGGGGCCATAGACCGGCTTGGGAAAAAAAAGTTCGTAAAACCCAGGGGCCATAGACCGGCTATGAAAGAAAATTTGAGAAAACCCTGGGGCCATAGAACGGCTATTTAATCCCCTTGAACGGATAATCATCTGTATCAAACCTTATTACAGGTAAAACCAGTGGTCAGTCTACTGTATTTTATCAAACCCTTATTAGAATAATAGATCTTGTAATAATTTTGCAAAAATAGTGGTATTTACTATTTTTAAAAGATTATTAAAAAATTTACCGATATGGTGCATTCGGAAGACAACCCAATTTTTCACTTTTGACAATTGAGCACCTGCTACATCCAGATTCTAGGGAGGAAAGGAAGGACGATCTTACTGGATCCCATAGCCTCTCCGAGGCACAAACCAGGCTTTTACACAACCCCCCCCCCTTCACCCGAGCTCAATTGTCAAAAGTGAAAAATTGGGTTTGTCTTCCGAATGCACCATATCGGTAATTTTTTTAATAATCTTTTAAAAATAGTAAATGCCACTATTTTTGCCAAATTATTACGAGATCTATTATTCTATAGAATAATGCATATAAATAAAAAACAAGTAAATGTAAATAATTTTTCCTTGCACCTAGATCCACCAAGCCTGTATGGCGCGCGTTTCAGTACTTCGGAAATCTAGAACTATCTAGAATCTCTAATCTGCAATGAAACAATACATATTATTGCACTTACCAAAACATGGATGAATGTAGAAAATACAGAACTATTTGCTGAATATCAAATAAATGGATTTAATCTATTTCACACAGATAGATATATAAGATATTTTATTATATTCCTTTCCTCCCTAGAATCTGGATGTAGCAGGTGCTCAATTGTCAAAAGTGAAAAATTTGGTTTATTTAACATACACGCCATAGACCGGCTTGGGAAAAAAAAGTTCGTAAAACCCAGGGGCCATAGACCGGCTATGAAAGAAAATTTGAGAAAACCCTGGGGCCATAGAACGGCTATTTAATCCCCTTGAACGGACCTGTGCATGGACCACTGAGGCATCGAAAAAAAACACGGGCCATAGACCGGCTTGGGAAAAAAAAGTTCGTAAAACCCAGGGGCCATAGACCGGCTATTTAATCCCCTTGAACGGACATGTGCATGGACCACTGAGGCATCGAAAAAAAACACGGGCCATAGACCGGCTTGGGAAAAAAAAGTTCGTAAAACCCAGGGGCCATAGACCGGCTATTTAATCCCCTTGAACGGACATGTGCATGGACCACTGAGGCATCGAAAAAAAACACGGGCCATAGACTGGCTTGGGAAAAAAAGTTTGTAAAACCCAGGGGCCATAGACCGGCTATTTAATCCCCTTGAACGGACCTGTGCATGGGCCACTGAGGCATCGAAAAAAAACACGGGCCATAGACCGACTTGGGAAAAAAGCAAAATAGCCGGTGTATGGCCCGGCTGATGGCTGTGCATGGATGGCTAATGGCTAATGGCTGTTTGTTATGGAGCTAGGTTAGACTATGTATGTTTAAATCTCTGATTTAAACAGAGCCGGTTAATGGCAGTTAGTTATGGAGCTAGGTTAGACTATGTATGTTTAAATCTCTGATTTAAACAGAGCCAGTGTTCAGTCAAATAACTGAATTTATCAAATCTTATCCTTGTATAATATACAAGCTGATGTGAGATCCCTGTCTACAGGTGGACTGGAATTTCTATCAACTGATCCATACATCCCACCTGTCCCTTACAGCCCACAATCTATCATTAGGAAAACCATGTGAGAAATCTTTAAGGAATTCTGATAAAGAAAGAGATCTAGGGGTGGTTCTAAATAGAAAACTATCACCTGAGGACCACATAAAGAACATTGTGTGAGGAGCCAATGCCATGCATTCCAACTTCAGCAGCATGTTGTGGGGTGCCCATATTGTGTGCCATCACATTTAAACCAACCAAGCCCACAAATACGTCAACATGGACCAGAATTACACCGTCTAACATACTCTGTCAGATGTAACAACTAAATTTGTGAATTCAAGACCTAATCTATTGCATAACACAGTGTTAGTACGAGAAAAACATTACTTACATTCGAAGCCGTGTTTTAAAATGGCGGCGGTCTTGTTGTACTGACGCTCCAAACTGTGTGTTCGTTTGCGTATGATGAACGTGTGACAATTTACTACAACAATTATTTAATTATTCTTATTCCTTATTTTACTATTTTTAGGGTACAGGAAATTTCCAACTTATTTGCACACAATAATATAACTGCATTGTCATAACCTTTATATATTACGGAAAATACGATGACATATACTACACATATACTACACATATACTACACATACACTACACATATACTACACATACACTACACATACACTACACATACACTACACATACATTACACATACAATACACGTACACTACACTGTTACACTGCACACTCTACACATACACTACACAAACACTACACATACACTAAACATACACTACACATACACTACAAATACACTACACATACACTACACAACACATATACACTACACGTACACTGCACATACACATTCACATACACTACATGTACACTACACGTACACTACACATACACTACACGTACACTACACGTACACTACACGCACACTACACATACACTACACATACACTACACTACACATATACACTACACGTACACTACACATACACTACACATACACTACACTACACATATACACTACACGTACACTACACATACACATTCAAGTACACTACACGTACACTACACGTACACTACATGTACACTATACATACACTACACATACACTACACGTACACTACACATTCACTACAGATACACTACAGATACACATTCACATACACTACACATACACTACACGTACACTACACACACACTACACACACACTACACAAAAACTACACATACACTACACACATACTACACATACACTACACATACACATACACTACACATACACTACACACACTACACATACAGTACACATACACTACACATATACTACACATACACTACACATACACTACACATACACTACACATACACTACATGTACACTACACGTACACTACACATACACTACACATACACTACACATACACTACATGTTCACTACAGGTACACTACATATACACTACACATACACTCCTCATACAATACACGTACACTACACATACACTACACATACACTACACATACACTACACATACACTACACGTTCACTACACGTACACTACATATACACTACACATACACTACACATACACTACACATACAATACACGTACACTACACATACACTACACATACACTACACATACACTACACAAACACTACACATACACTACACTTACACTACACATACACTACACAAACACTACACATACACTACACATACACTACATATACACTACACATACACTACACATACACTACACGTACACTACACGTACACTACACATACACTACACATACACTACACATGCACTACACATGCACTACACATACACTACACATACACTACACATACACTACACATACACTACACATACACATACACATACACTACACATACACTACACATACACCACACATACACTACACATACACCACACATACACTACATATACACTACACATACACTACACATACACATACACTACACATACACTACACATACACTACACATACACTACACATACACTACACAAACACTACACTTACACTACACATACACTACTCATACACATACACTACACATACACTACACATACACTACACATACACTACACATACACTATGCATACACTACATATACACTACACATATACACTACATATATACACTACCCGTACACTACACATACACTACACGTGCGCTACACATACACTACACATACACTACACGTACACTACACGTACACTACACGTACACTACTCATACACTACACATACACTACACTGCACACATACACTACGTGTAAACTACACAAACACTACACATACAGTACACGTACACTACACATACACTACACATACACATACACTACACGTACACTACACACACACTACACACACACTACACATACACTACACATACACTACACATACACAACACATACACTACATATACACTACACGTACAGAACACATACACTACACATACACTACATGTACACTACTTATACACTGCACATACACTACACGTACACTGCACATACACTACACATACACTACACGTACACTGCACATACACTACACATACACTACACGTACACTACACATACACTACACATATACTACACATATACTACACATACACTACATGTACACTACACATACACTACACATACACTACACATACACTACACGTACACTACACATACACTTCACGTACACTACACTACACACATACACTACACATACAGTACACTACACACATACACTACACATACACTATACATACACTACTCATACACTACACGTACACTACACATACACATACACTACACATACCCTACACGTACACTACACACATACACTACACACATACACTACACGTACACTACACATACACTACACATACACTACACGTACACTACACACATACACTACACACATACACTACACATACACTACACATACACTACACGTACACTACACATACACTTCACGTACACTAAAATACACATACACTACACATACACTACACATACAGTACACTACACACATACACTACACATACACTATACATACACTACTCATACACTACATGTACACTACACATACACTACACATACACTACAGGTACACTACACATACCCTACCCGTACACTACACACATACACAACACATACACTACCCATACACTACATATACACTACATGTACACTACACATACACTACACATACACTACACATACACTACACTACACACATACACTACACGTACACTACACATAAACTAGACATGCACTACACATACACTACACTTACACTACACATAAAATACACATGCACTACACATACACTACACTTTCACTACACATATACTACACATACACTACATGTACACTACACATACACTACACATACACTACACTACACACATACACTACACGTACACTTCACATACACTATACATACACTACACGTACACTACACGTACACTACACATTCACTACACATAGAATACACGTACACCACACATACACTGCACACACTACACATACACTACATATACACTACACATACACCACATGTACACTACACATACACTACACATACACATACACTACACATACACTACACGTACACTACACATTCACTACACATAGAATACACGTACACCACACATACACTGCACACACTACACAAACACTACCTACACTACACATATACACAACACGTACACTACACATACACATTCACATACACTACACGTACACTACAGGTACATTACACATACACTACACGTACACTACACGTACACTACACATACACTACACGTACACTACACGTACACAACACATACACTACACATACACTACACTACACATATACACTACACGTACACTACACATACACATTCACATACACTACACGTACACTACACGTACACTACACGTACACTACACGTACACTATACGTACACTACACGTACACTACACATACACTACACGTACACTACACGTACACTACACGTACACTACACGTCCACTACACATACACTACACATACACTACACGTACACTACACATACACTACACGTACACTACACATACACTACACGTACACTACACATACACTACAGATACACTACACATACACATTCACATACACTACACATACACTACACGTACACTACACATACACTACACGTACACTACACACACACAACACACACACTACACAAACACTACACATACACTACACATATACTACACATACACTACACATACACATACACTACACATACACTACACACACTACACATACACTACACATACACTACACATATACTACGCATATACTACACATACACTACACATACACTACACGTACACTACACATACACTACACATACTCTACACATACACTACACATACACTACACGTTCACTACACGTACACTACACATACACTACACGTACACTACACATACACTACACATACTCTACACATACACTACACATACACTACACGTTCACTACACGTACACTACACATACACTACACGTACACTACACATACACTACACATACTCTACACATACACTACACATACACTACACGTTCACTACACGTACACTACATATACACTACACTTACACTACACGTACACTACACATACACTACACATACACTACACATACACTACA
Organism: Procambarus clarkii; assembly: GCF_040958095.1. Lineage (NCBI taxonomy): Eukaryota > Metazoa > Arthropoda > Malacostraca > Decapoda > Cambaridae > Procambarus > Procambarus clarkii. The sequence continues at coordinate 47,295,641 of NC_091164.1, read as the reverse complement.
CATACACTACACAAACACTACACATACACTAAACAAACACTACACATACACTACACATACACTACACGTACACTGAGCATACACTAAACATACACTACACATACACTACACATACACATACACTACATATACACTACACGTACACTACACGTACACTACACGTACACTACACATACACTACACATACACTACACATACACTACACATGCACTACACATGCACTACACATACACTACACATACACTACACATACACAACACATACACTACACGTACACTACACATACACTACACATACACTACACATACACTACACGTACACTACACGTACACTACACATACACTACACATACACTACACATACTCTACACATACACTACACATACACTACACATACACTACACAAACACTACACATACACTACACATACACTACACATACACTAAACATACACTAAACATACACTACACATACACATACACTACACATACACTACACATACACTACACGTACACTACACATACACTACACATACACTACACATACACTACACATGCACTACACATACACTACACATACACTACACGTACACTACACGTACACTACACATACACTACACATACACTACACATACACTACACATGCACTACACATACACTACACATACACTACACATACACTACACATGCACTACACATACACTACACATACACTACACATACACTACACATGCACTACACATACACTACACATACACTACACATACACTACACATATACTACACATACACTACACATACACTACACATACACTACACGTACACTACACGTACACTACACATACACTACACATACACTACACATACTCTACACATACACACCACATACACTACACATACACTACACAAACACTACACATACACTACACATACACTACACATACACTACACATACACTAAACATACACTAAACATACACTACACATACACTACACATACACTACACATACACTAAACATACACTAAACATACACTACACATACACTACACATACACCTACACTACACATACACTACACATACACTACACGTACACTACACGTACACTACACATACACTACACATACACTACACATACACTACAAATGCACTAAACATACACTACACATACACTACACATACACTACACATACACTACACGTACACTACACATACACTACACATACACTACACATACTCTACACATACACTACACATACACTACACATACACTACACATACAATACACATACACTACACATACACTACACATACACTACACACATACACTACACATACACTACACGTACACTACACATACACTACACGTACACTACACATACACTACACGTACACAACACATACACTACACATACACTACACATACACTACACATACACTACTCATACACTGCACATACACTACACATACACTACACGTACGCTACATGCATACTACACATACACTAAACATACCCTACACATACACTACACACATACACTACACATACACTACACGTACACTACACATACACTACACGTACACTACACATACACTACACGTACACAACACATACACTACACATACACTACACATACACTACACATACACTACACATACACTACACATACACTACACATACACTACACGTTCACTACACGTACACTACACATACACTACACATACACTACACATACAATACACGTACACTACACATACACTACACATACACTACACATACACTACACATACAGTACACATACAGTACACATACACTACACATACACTACACAAACACTACACATACACTACACATACACTACACATACACTAAACATACACTACACATACACTACACATACACTACACATACACATACACTACACATACACTACACATACACTACACATGCACTACACATGCACTACACATACACTACACATGCACTACACATGCACTACACATTCACTACACATGCACTACACATACACTACACATACACTACACATACACTACACATACACTACACGTACACTACATGTACACAACACATACACTTCACATACACTACACGTACACTACACATACACTACACATACACTACATATACACTACATATACACTACACGTACACTACACATACACTACACATACATTACACATACGCAACACTACACACATACACTACACATACACTATACATACACTACACATACACTACACGTACACTACACATACACTACACATACACTACACACACACACTACACATGCACTACACATGCACTACACATGCACTACACATACACTACACATACACTACACATACACTACACATGCACTACATATTCACTACACATACACTACACATACACTACACATACACTACACGTACACTACACGTACACTACACATACACTACACGTACACTACACGTACACTACACGTACACAACACATACACTACACATACACTACACATACACTACACATACACTGCACGTACACTACACGTACACTACACATACACTACACGTACACTACACATATCTACACGTACACTACACATACACTACACGTACACTACACATACACTACAGATACACTACACATACACATTCACATACACTACACATACACTACACGTACACTACACACACACTAGACACACACTACACACACACTACACACACACTACACGTACACTACACGTACACTACACATACACAACACATACACTACACATACACTACACATACACTACACATATACTCCACATACACTACACATACACTACACATACACTACACGTACACTACACATACACTACACATACAATACACGTACACTACACTGTTACACTGCACACACTACACATACACTACACAAACACTACACATACACTAAACATACACTACACATACACTACAAATACACTACACATACACATACACTACACATACACAACACATACACTAAACATACACTACACATACACTACAAATACACTACACATACACATACACTACACATACACTACACATACACTACACATATACACGTTCACTACACGTACACTACACATACACTACACGTACACTACACATACACTACACGTACACTACACATACACTACAGATACACTACACATACACATTCACATACACTACACATACACTACACGTACACTACACACACACTACACACACATTACACAAACACTACACATACACTACACATATACTACACATACACTACACATATACTACACACACTACACATACACTACACATACACTACACATACACAACACATACACTACACATACACTACACATACACTACACGTTCACTACACGTACACTACACATACACTACACATACACTACACATACACTACACATACACTACACATACACTACACATACAATACACGTACACTACACATACGCTACACATACACTACACATACACTACACATACAGTACACATACACTACACATACACTACACAAACACTACACATACACTACACATACACTAAACATACATTACACATACACTACACATACACTACACATACACTACACATACACATACACTACACATACACTACACATACACTACACATGCACTACACATGCACTACACATGCACTACACATACACTACACATAAACTACACATACACTACACATACACTACACAAGCACTACACATGCACTACACATGCACTACACATACACTACACGTACACTACACGTACACTACACATACACTAGACATACACTTCATATACACTACATATACACTACACGTACACTACACATACACTACACATACATTACACATACGCAACACTACACACATACACTACACATACACTATACATACACTACACATACACTACACGTACACTACACATACACTACACGTACACTACACATACACTACACACATACACTACACATGCACTACACATGCACTACACATGCATTACACATACACTACACATACACTACACATACAATTCACATACACAACACATTCACTACACATACACTACACATACACTACACATACACTACACGTACACTACACGTACACTACACATACACTACACGTACACTACACATGCACTACACGTGCACAACACATACACTACACATACACTACGCGTACACTACACATACACTACACGTACACTACACATACACTACACATACACTACACGTACACTACACATACACTACACGTACACTACACATACACTACACGTACACTACACATACACTACAGATACACTACACATACACATTCACATACACTACATTTACACTACACGTACACTACACACACACTACACACACACTACACACGCACTACACGTACACTACACGTACACTACACATACAGTACACATACACTACACATACACTAAGCATACACTAAACATACACTACACATACACTACACACACACATACACTACATATACACTACACGTACACTACACGTACACTACACGTACACTACACATACACTACACATACACTACACATACACTACACATGCACTACACATGCACTACACATACACTACACATACACTACACATACACAACACATACACTACACGTACACTACACATACACTACACATACACTACACATACACTACACGTACACTACACGTACACTACACATACACTACACATACACTACACATACTCTACACATACACTACACATACACTACACATACACTACACAAACACTACACATACACTACACATACACTACACATACACTAAACATACACTAAACATACACTACACATACACTACACATACACATACACTACACATACACTACACATACACTACACGTACACTACACGTACACTACACATACACTACAAACACACTACACATACACTACACATGCACTAAACATACACTACACATACACTACACATACACTACACATACACTACACGTACACTACACATACACTACACATACACTACACATACTCTACACATACACTACACATACACTACACATACACTACACATACAATACACATACACTACACATACACTACACATACACTACACACATACACTACACATACACTACACGTACACTACACATACACTACACGTACACTACACATACACTACACGTACACAACACATACACTACACATACACTACACATACACTACACATACACTACTCATACACTGCACATACACTACACATACACTACACGTACGCTACATGCACACTACACATACACTAAACATACCCTACACATACACTACACACATACACTACACATACACTACACGTACACTACACATACACTACACGTACACTACACATACACTACACGTACACAACACATACACTACACATACACTACACATACACTACACATACACTACACATACACTACACATACACTACACGTTCACTACACGTACACTAAATATACACTACACATACACTACACATACACTACACATACAATACACGTACACTACACATACACTACACATACACTACACATACACTACACATACACTACACATACAGTACACATACACTACACATACACTACACAAACACTACACATACACTACACATACACTACACATACACTAAACATACACTACACATACACTACACATACACTACACATACACATACACTACACATACACTACACATACACTACACATGCACTACACATGCACTACACATACACTACACATACACTACACATACACTACACATACACATACACTACACATACACTACACATACACTACACATGCACTACACATGCACTACACATACACTACACATGCACTACACATGCACTACACATTCACTACACATGCACTACACATACACTACACATACACTACACATACACTACACGTACACTACATGTACACTACACATACACTTCACATACACTACACGTACACTACACATACACTACACATACACTACATATACACTACATATACACTACACGTACACTACACATACACTACACATACATTACACATACGCAACACTACACACATACACTACACATACACTATACATACACTACACATACAGTACACGTACACTACACATACACTACACATACACTACACACACACACTACACATGCACTACACATGCACTACACATGCACTACACATACACTACACTTACACTACACATACACTACACATACACTACATATTCACTACACATACACTACACATACACTACACATACACTACACGTACACTACACGTACACTACACATACACTACACGTACACTACACGTACACTACACGTACACAACACATACACTAAACATACACTACACGTACACTACACATACACTGCACGTACACTACACGTACACTTCACATACACTACACGTACACTACACATACACTACACGTACACTACACATACACTACACGTACACTACACATACACTACAGATACACTACACATACACATTCACATACACTACACATAGACTACACGTACACTACACACACACTAGACACACACTACACACACACTACACACACACTACACGTACACTACACGTACACTACACATACACTACACATACACTACACATACACTACACATACACTACACATATACTCCACATACACTACACATACACTACACATACACAACACGTACACTACACATACACTACACATACAATACACGTACACTACACTGTTACACTGCACACACTACACATACACTACACAAACACTACACATACACTAAACATACACTACACATACACTACAAATACACTACACATACACATACACTACACATACACAACACATACACTAAACATACACTACACATACACTACAAATACACTACACATACACATACACTACACATACACTACACATACACTACACATATACTACACGTTCACTACACGTACACTACACATACACTACACGTACACTACACATACACTACACGTACACTACACATACACTACAGATACACTACACATATACTACACGTTCACTACACGTACACTACACATACACTACACGTACACTACACATACACTACACGTACACTACACATACACTACAGATACACTACACATACACATTCACATACACTACACATACACTACACGTACACTACACACACACTACACACACATTACACAAACACTACACATACACTACACATATACTACACATACACTACACATATACTACACATACACTACACATATACTACACACACTACACATACACTACACATACACTACACATACACTACACATACACTACACATACACTACACATACACTACACGTTCACTACACGTACACTGCATATACACTACACATACACTACACATACACTACACATACACTACACATACAGTACACATACACTACACATACACTACACAAACACTACACATACACTACACATACACTAAACATACATAATACATATACACTTCACATACACTACACATACACTACACATACACATACACTACACATACACTACACATACACTACACATGCACTACACATGCACTACACATGCACTACACATACACTACACATAAACTACACATACACTACACATACACTACACAAGCACTACACATGCACTACACATGCACTACACATACACTACACGTACACTACACGTACACTACACATACACTACACATACACTACATATACACTACATATACACTACACGTACACTACACATACACTACACATACATTACACATACGCAACACTACACACATACACTACACATACACTATACATACACTACACATACACTACACGTACACTACACATACACTACACACATACACTACACATGCACTACACATGCACTACACATGCATTACACATACACTACACGTACACTACACATACACTACACGTACACTACACATACACTACACACATACACTACACATGCACTACACATGCACTACACATGCATTACACATACACTACACATACACTACACATACACTTCACATACACAACACATTCACTACACATACACTACACATACACTACACATACACTACACGTACACTACACGTACACTACACATACACTACACGTACACTACACATGCACTACACGTGCACAACACATACACTACACATACACTACGCGTACACTACACATACACTACACGTACACTACACATACACTACACATACACTACACGTACACTACACATACACTACACGTACACTACACATACACTACACGTACACTACACATACACTACAGATACACTACACATACACATTCACATACACTACATTTACACTACACGTACACTACACACACACTACACACACACTACACACGCACTACACGTACACTACACGTACACTACACATACACTACACATACACTACACATACACTAAGCATACACTAAACATACACTACACATACACTACACATACACATACACTACATATACACTACACGTACACTACACGTACACTACACGTACACTACACATACACTACACGTACACTACACATACACTACACATACACTACACATACACTACACGTACACTACACGTACACTACACATACACTACACATACACTACACATACTCTACACATACACTACACATACACTACACATACACTACACAAACACTACACATACACTACACATACACTACACATACACTAAACATACACTAAACATACACTACACATACACTACACATACACATACACTACACATACACTACACATACACTACACGTACACTACACATACACTACACATACACTACACATACACTACACATGCACTACACATACACTACACATACACTACACGTACACTACACGTACACTACACATACACTACACATACACTACACATGCACTACACATACACTACACATACACTACACATACACTACACATACACTACACATGCACTACACATACACTACACATACACTACACATACACTACACATGCACTACACATACACTACACATACACTACACATACACTACACGTATACTACACATACACTACACATACACTACACATACACTACACGTACACTACACGTACACTACACATACACTACACATATACTACACATACTCTACACATACGCACCACATACACTACACATACACTACACAAACACTACACATACACTACACATACACTACACATACACTACACATACACTAAACATACACTAAACATACACTACACATACACTACACATACACATACACTACACATACACTACACATACACTACACGTACACTACACGTACACTACACATACACTACACATACACTACACATGCACTAAACATACACTACACATACACTACACATACACTACACATACACTACACGTACACTACACATACACTACACATACACTACACATACTCTACACATACACTACACATACACTACACATACACTACACATACAATACACATACACTACACATACACTACACATACACTACACACATACACTACACATACACTACACGTACACTACACATACACTACACGTACACTACACATACACTACACGTACACAACACATACACTACACATACACTACACATACACTACACATACACTACTCATACACTGCACATACACTACACATACACTACACGTACGCTACATGCACACTACACATACACTAAACATACCCTACACATACACTACACACATACACTACACATACACTACACGTACACTACACATACACTACACGTACACTACACATACACTACACGTACACAACACATACACTACACATACACTACACATACACTACACATACACTACACATACACTACACATACACTACACATACACTACACGTTCACTACACGTACACTAAATATACACTACACATACATTACACATACACTACACATACAATACACGTACACTACACATACACTACACATACACTACACATACACTACACATACACTACACATACAGTACACATACACTACACATACACTACACAAACACTACACATACACTACACATACACTACACATACACTAAACATACACTACACATACACTACACATACACTACACATACACATACACTACACATACACTACACATACACTACACATGCACTACACATGCACTACACATACACTACACATGCACTACACATGCACTACACATTCACTACACATGCACTACACATACACTACACATACACTACACATACACTACACATACACTACACGTACACAACATGTACACTACACATACACTTCACATACACTACACGTACACTACACATACACTACACATACACTACATATACACTACATATACACTACACGTACACTACACATACACTACACATACATTACACATACGCAACACTACACACATACACTACACATACACTATACATACACTACACATACACTACACGTACACTACACATACACTACACATACACTACACACACACACTACACATGCACTACACATGCACTACACATGCACTACACATACACTACACATACACTACTGTGACGATAATCTCCTTCAAGAGATTGAGCCTGCTCTTCCCTCCAAAATTACGTCTTCACAATTATATAAAAAGACTATGGAAGAAATGTCCAACAACGACAACACCACCAGCACCAGCAAGGCTTGCCAGGGTGAGCAGAAACGTATGCAACCAGCCACCTGTTCGAACTCCAACCACCAAACTACCCGTTGATCGCTACGGCTCCGCTGATTGGTCGCCGGTCTGGCTGCACCTGCACTCGCCCCCAATACTACCTGATGTCTGGGGTCGCCCCAACATCAGTCCTCAGAATGTTCCGTGCTTTCGTAGCCAGCACTCCTCCCAGCTAGACGTTAGCGTGTACTGAGAGAGGTGGTGGCTTTAAGCCAATATTCCAGCACCTCCCACTTAACTTTTGTGTTGCACTTCTTGTTATTTTGCCTTAACGTAACTTTTCATTTTGTCATTTAAGTATTCTTATTATTTTGATTGATTGATTTTATTATACATATTTGTTTGTGCATTATTTTCATGTTTTGATTTATTTAACGTAATTAAAATTTCATTGTTAAAGTTTTACTTGTGTTTTGTGTGTCTTCTCCTTACCTTACCACAGACGAAGTTCCAGTTTTTCTATTTTTTTTTATAACTATGTGACGAGGCCATACCCCTAGCCTTAAACAGCCGAACACCAACGCGTTACCGTCACAAGTTATATGGGGGCCTGTCCTAGGAGCTTCACTCAGGTACTGGTGCCAAGTGGTAATTTATGGTAAGCGTATTTAACTTTGTTAACGTAGCTTTACTATTTTTCATTCAATTTCATTTTTTATAAGGTGCGGTGTATTGTGCATTACGAGAGTAACATATAGTGAAGGTGAGACAACTTTGGATTACGTGGTGACTGTAGGCCGCAGTCATACTCTTAATTGGTCATCTCTCCCTCCGTGTTATTACTCGTATTTACCATCTATGTCCCTTGAATATTTCTCATTCTGACAGATCATCATATTGGTACCCTGGTACTGTGGTCTGCCCCGGGTCAAGAGTACCCAATCTTCTGCAATCTGACTGTAGGAGGACAAAGAGGGCCATAGTTCCTCTAGCTCGAACTTTAGTTACTGAATTGGGACCTCAGCAGCAGTTCTCGTCACCAGTTGACACCTCGCACCCCTACACGTCAGTCAGAGATGATGATACATACAACGGTAGGGAATTAGCTTATTTTTTCAGAGCACAAAAGTTCGCTAATTCTGTAAGTATCATATTAAATTCAGTGGGAAAAACTTGCTTTATGTCCTTTAGAGACTTGGCAAGGTATGCCTACATCCTTGGACTACCAATTTTACTTTTGAAGCATTTAACTGTTTCATTTGTTTTCGAAACTTTGTTTCATTTGTTAGTAGGATTTTCTTGCCCTTATTCTCTTACATGAGTACCGGGTACAAGATTTCCTGCGCCCTTGATTTCATTTAATCATTTAATATCTTTCACTTAACGTTAATTGTTAAAGATCACACAGGATAGGTACCAGTTGCCACGTTGTCCTGTTTCTGACATTTCATTATTGAACATTCGTGTACCTTTATTTGCTAATTTCACCATGTTTCGTCTCCAAACTTTCCGTGCAAATCCAGCAGGTGAAATAGGGACTTTAAGTCGTGCCAAGAGGACTGAATTACAAACTCTTGCACATGAGTATCAACTAGAAGTTCCCTACCAAGCCAACAAAAATGACCTACACAACCTGTTGCTGGATTACTATTTAGAGCAAGGTAAGATAGACTCTGAAACTCATGAAACTTACTATATTGCAGAGAAAACTGACTTGGCAACGATGAAACTTAAACTAGAGCTGGCCAAGATTGAACGTGAGCAGCAAAGAGAAGCAGCTGCCATACGAAGGGAAGAACACGAACGCGAAGCCGCTTTGAGGAGAGACGAACAAGAACGCGAAGCTGCTTTGAGGAGAGAAGAACACGAACGTGAGGTCGCCTTGCTCCATGAACGTGAGAGAGTACAGCTTGAAACAAAACAACGCGAGTTGGAAATACAACGCGAACATGACAAGCAACAAGCAACTCTGGCTCTAGAGTGTCGTCAACGTGAAATCGCCTTGGAAACTTCACACTTCACTCAACGCCAACAAGCTACTGCCAATCTTCCCGTCAGTTTTAATATATCACATGCAAGTAAGTTAATGCCATCCTTTGTAGAAGCAGAAGTTGATGTGTTCTTTACCACCTTTGAAACCCTTGCTAATCAACTCAGTTGGCCTGTCGACCAATGGGCCACACTTCTCAGAGTCCATCTTACAGGTAGAGCTGCAGTCACACTCAGTACTTTGGCGTCTGAGAATGACTACTACACTCTGAAACAAGCAGTGTTGGACGCCTACCTCCTCTCTACTGAAAGTTATAGAAGGAAATTCCGTGACCACCTGAAGGCAAGTACCACTACCTTCCTCGAGTTTGCTAACACGAAACGGAGGTATTTCATGAAATGGCTGGAAGCAGCACATGTCTCTACTTTTACAGAACTCGTCAACCTGATGCTTGTTGAAGAATTCTTGAGACGTGTGCCGCCTCCTGTCCGCCTCTACTTAGCAGATAAAGAAGAAACCGACTACCTGAAGTGTGCTAAGTCGGCTGACACTTACAGCCTCATCCACCGGCTGACACCTGAACCATCCTCCAGTAAGAAGTCGTGGTACAGTTACGAGAAGGTGAGCCCCGATCAAGCTGGTTCACAACTGTACTGCAAGTATTGTAGACTCTATGGACATACCATAGACAAGTGTGGTAAGTCTCAATACAAGGGAACCACTGACCAACAACGACCCAAACCAACTCCTCCTAAGTCCGGTAAGCCTGTGATGAATGTTGGTGTTGATGTTAATGATCTTTCTCTTTTCAGTAACCACCTGTATACTGGAACTGTCTCTGCCAACGGTTCAAATCCGGAGGGACGTTTCAAATTGAAGATCTTGAGGGACACAGCGGCTCTACAATCGATCATCTTGAAGTCGGCTGTGCCCAACATAGTCTACACCGGGGAAACGGTCTTCATCACTGACCTCACTGCTACTACTCCATACCCTCTCGCCAGAGTCCACCTGGATTGTCCCTACGTGAACGGGGAAGTCCAAGTCGCCGTCAGGGAAAAGCCTTTTCCCATGCCTGGAGTGCAACTTCTCCTAGGCAACGACTTGGCAGAAGACCTGCAACCAACCAACCTGATCGTCATGGACAAACCCCAGGTGTGTAACTCTGTGCCAAGTAACCCTATTCTTGAGTATGTTCCAGCAGAGGTTCAAGAGAGTGATGATGTTTCTCCTCCGGTTCTCGTGACCACCCGTGCACAAGCCGCACGTCCACAGCCAGCTGACTCTACTGCTACCGCTGTCCCTCAAGACCCTCAGAAACTACCCCCGCATCTGACCAAGTTGGAGTTCCGTAAGTTGCAGAGGGAAGATCTTACTTTAACACCATTGTTTTTCCAGGCTGAGACTCAACCCGACAGTATTCCTGGGTTCTTCCTAGAGAACGACTTACTCTACCGCAGATATAGACCCAGTAAACTGAAGGAGGAGGACGATTGGGCCAACACCGAACAACTTGTGATTCCCACCAGCCTGCGGCCCACTATTCTACACCTGGCCCATGGAGCATTCTCCCACTACGGCTTCAACAAGACTTACCATGGGATTCGTCAAGACTACTACTGGCCAGGTATGGTAAACAACGTCAAACAGTACGTAAAACAGTGTCATACATGTCAGATGGCAGGCAAACCGAACGTCTCCATTCCCAGAGCACCACTGATTCCCATACAGGTGCCTGCGGAACCTTTCCACAGACTCATAATAGACTGTGTTGGTCCTTTACCTCGGACCAGTTCAGGTAACGCCTACATCCTAACCATCCTGTGTCCTACCACCAGATTTCCCATAGCAGTTCCAGTGAAGAACATCACGGCTGCTACGGTTATCAAACATCTATTGAAGATCTTCACTCAATACGGATTTCCCAGGGAGATTCAAAGTGACTGTGGCACCAACTTCACCAGTGATCTCTTCAAAAGGACACTGGAGGAGTTCAACATCAAACAGGTATTGTCCAGCCCCTATCATCCTGCTTCACAGGGTTCTCTTGAACGTAGTCATCAGACCATCAAAGCACTCTTGAAAAAGTTTTGTAGTGAAACCTCGAAGGATTGGGATAAGCAGATTGACCTAATAATGTGTATTTTCAGAAGTCTCCCCAATGAGTCCCTAGGAGTATCTCCTTATGAGATGCTCTACGGCCGTAAGTGCCGTACTCCCCTTAAGGCTTTCAAAGACTCTCTCAGAGATGCCACCTTCAGTGAGCATCAGAATGTGCCCCAGTTTCTTCAAAACCTTCAGCACATTCTAGAGAGAGTCCACCGCTTTGCCCATGATAATCTATTGAAAGCCCAGGTGAGAATGAAGACTCATTACGACCAGACCAGCAAAGTAAGAAAATTCAAGCCGGGAGACTTCGTCCTTGCTTATTTCCCTATCCCAGGTTCACCTTTACAAAACAAATTTTCAGGACCCTACTGCGTCAAAGAGTGCAGGAATAATAATAATTATGTGATAGAGACTCCAGATAGGCGGCGGAAGACCCAGCTGTGCCACGTCAACCTCCTGAAGCAATATAATGGTACTCCTCCCACTGTCTTGACTAACTATTCCACATTCACAGAACCCTACATCCACAGTGAGACCTTCCCAGCTTCTCCTCCCGAAAGCACTGACAAGGAGTCAGCGCTTTCTAATTCCGAAATCCTTAATGATCTTCCCAAATACTTTCAGGATAATCATAGTGCACCTCTCGTCAAGATCTTCAGAGAACATCAAGAGTTGTTCAGAGATGATCCCCAAGAGTGTAATGTTACCCAGCACGACATCCAACTGCTCCCCGACACCCGGCCGATTCGTCAACCCTTCTACCGAATCAGCCCGAGCAAGAAGGAAGTCATGCGTGCTGAGGTGCAATACCTCTTGGATCATGGACTGGCTACACCTTGTGAGTCCCCCTGGGCCTCACCCTGTATCTTGGTGCCCAAACCCCAAGGTAAGGTGCGGTTGTGCACCGACTATCGTAAACTGAACTCTGTCACTGTCAAGGATGCTTACCCCTTGCCAAGGATAGATGACATCCTTGATGCCATTGGTAGTGCCCAGTACTTGTCCCAAGTGGACTTGCTTAAGGGGTACTATCAAGTGTGTCTAACGGAGCGCGCTAAAGAGATATCTGCCTTCATCACTCCTTTTGGACTTTTCAGATATGAACGCCTTCCTTTCGGACTATGTAATGCCCCGGCCACCTTTCAAAGAGCTGTCAACCGTGTCATCCAGGGCTTGGATAACACATACGCCTACCTGGACGATATCGTCGTAGCCTCCAACTCCTGGAGTGAACATCTGCTCCAGCTGCGACGTCTGTTCTCCAAGCTCCTGACAGCCGGCCTCACCATCAACCTGGGCAAGTCCACTTTCGCGAAAGGTAAAGTGCGTTATCTGGGTCATGTTATTGGGAGTGGCAGCATAGCTCCGTTAGACTCACACACTCAAGCCATCCTACAGTATCCACAGCCTACCACCAGGAAGCAGCTCCTGCGCTTCCTTGGTCTTGCCTCTTACTACCGTAGGTTTGTGAGGAATTTCAGTACAGTCGCCACACCTCTAATTCTATTAACCAGTCCCAAGCAACGGTATAATTGGACCATGCAGCAAACCGTTGCTTTCGAACAACTCAAATTCCTCCTCTGTTCTAACCCCATTCTCGCCTCTCCAGATATCACCAAGCCTTTCGTCCTTCATGTCGACGCCAGTGGTACCGGCGTTGGTGGTGTCCTGATGCAACTACGAGGCGAGGAGGTTCTACCTGTCAGCTACTATAGCTACAAACTGAAACCACACCAGAGGAACTACAGCACTATTGAAAAGGAGCTACTATCCATCGTCCTGAACCTCCAACACTTCGCTCCGTACCTACAAGGCGCCAGGTCTACCACCATCTTCTCAGACCACAACCCTCTCCGCTTCCTACATCAAGCCCAATTCACCAACCAGCGTCTTCTACGATGGGCTCTGTATTTACAAGACTTCAACCTGGAGATCCGCTATATCAAGGGTTCTGACAACACCATAGCCGATGCCCTCTCCAGAGTTTATGAAGTAGAAGCGACTCCATCCATTACTCCACCACATAACGACGTACTTCTTCCAGAACCGCAGGCTTCGGGGGAGAGTTGTGACGATAATCTCCTTCAAGAGATTGAGCCTGCTCTTCCCTCCAAAATTACGTCTTCACAATTATATAAAAAGACTATGGAAGAAATGTCCAACAACGACAACACCACCAGCACCAGCAAGGCTTGCCAGGGTGAGCAGAAACGTATGCAACCAGCCACCTGTTCGAACTCCAACCACCAAACTACCCGTTGATCGCTACGGCTCCGCTGATTGGTCGCCGGTCTGGCTGCACCTGCACTCGCCCCCAATACTACCTGATGTCTGGGGTCGCCCCAACATCAGTCCTCAGAATGTTCCGTGCTTTCGTAGCCAGCACTCCTCCCAGCTAGACGTTAGCGTGTACTGAGAGAGGTGGTGGCTTTAAGCCAATATTCCAGCACCTCCCACTTAACTTTTGTGTTGCACTTCTTGTTATTTTGCCTTAACGTAACTTTTCATTTTGTCATTTAAGTATTCTTATTATTTTGATTGATTGATTTTATTATACATATTTGTTTGTGCATTATTTTCATGTTTTGATTTATTTAACGTAATTAAAATTTCATTGTTAAAGTTTTACTTGTGTTTTGTGTGTCTTCTCCTTACCTTACCACAGACGAAGTTCCAGTTTTTCTATTTTTTTTTATAACTATGTGACGAGGCCATACCCCTAGCCTTAAACAGCCGAACACCAACGCGTTACCGTCACACTACACATACACTACATATTCACTACACATACACTACACATACACTACACATACACTACACGTACACTACACGTACACTACACATACACTACACGTACACTACACGTACACTACACGTACACAACACATACACTACACATACACTACACGTACACTACACATACACTGCACGTACACTACACGTACACTACACATACACTACACGTACACTACACATACACTACACGTACACTACACATACACTACACGTACACTACACATACACTACAGATACACTACACATACACATTCACATACACTACACATACACTACACGTACACTACACACACACTAGACACACACTACACACACACTACACACACACTACACGTACACTACACGTACACTACACATACACTACACATACACTACACATACACTACACATACACTACACATATACTCCACATACACTACACATACACTACACATACACTACACGTACACTACACATACACTACACATACAATACACGTACACTACACTGTTACACTGCACACACTACACATACACTACACAAACACTACACATACACTAAACATACACTACACATACACTACAAATACACTACACATACACATACACTACACATACACAACACATACACTAAACATACACTACACATACACTACAAATACACTAAACATACACATACACTACACATACACTACACATACACTACACATACACTACACGTTCACTACACGTACACTACACATACACTACACGTACACTACACATACACTACACGTACACTACACATACACTACAGATACACTACACATACACATTCACATACACTACACATACACTACACGTACACTACACACACACTACACACACATTACACAAACACTACACATACACTACACATATACTACACATACACTACACATACACTACACATACACATATACTACACATACACTACACATACACTACACATACACTACACATACACTACACATACAATACACGTACACTACACATACACTACACATACACTACACATACACTACACATACAGTACACATACACTACACATACACTACACAAACACTACACATACACTACACATACACTAAACATTCATTACACATACACTACACATACACTACACATACACTACACATACACATACACTACACATACACTACACATGCAATACACATGCACTACACATGCACTACACATACACTACACATACACTACACATACACTACACATACACTACACAAGCACTACACATGCACTACACATGCACTACACATACACTACACGTACACTACACGTACACTACACATACACTACACATACACTACATATACACTACATATACACTACACGTACACTACACATACACTACACATACATTACACATACGCAACACTACACACATACACTACACATACACTATACATACACTACACATACACTATACGTACACTACACATACACTACACGTACACTACACATACACTACACACATACACTACACATGCACTACACATGCACTACACATGCACTACACATACACTACACATACACTACACATACACTACACATACACAACACATTCACTACACATACACTACACATACACTACACATACACTACACGTACACTACACGTACACTACACATACACTACACATACACTACACATGCACTACACGTGCACAACACATACACTACACATACACTACACGTACACTACACATACACTACACGTACACTACACATACACTACACATACAATACACGTACACTACACATACACTACACGTACACTACACATACACTACACGTACACTACACATACACTACAGATACACTACACATACACATTCACATACACTACATTTACACTACACGTACACTACACACACACTACACACACACTACACACGCACTACACGTACACTACACGTACACTACACATACACTACACATACACTACACATACACTACACATACACTACACGTACACTACACATACACTACACATACAATACACGTACACTACACTGTTACACTGCACACACTACACATACACTACACAAACACTACACATACACTAAACATACACTACACATACAATACACGTACACTACACATACACTACACATACACTACACATACACTACACATACAGTACACATACAGTACACATACACTACACAAACACTACACATACACTACACATACACTAAACATACATTTCACATACACTACACATACACTACACATACACTACACATACACATACACTACACATACACTACACATACACTACACATGCACTACACATGCACTACACATGCACTACACATACACTACACATACAGTACACATACACTACACATACACTACACAAACACTACACATACACTACACATACACTACACATACACTAAACATACACTACACTTACACTACACATACACTACACATACACATACACTACACATACACTACACATACACTACACATGCACTACACATGCACTACACATACACTACACATGCACTACACATGCACTACACATTCACTACACATGCACTACACATACACTACACATACACTACACATACACTACACATACACTACACGTACACAACATGTACACTACACATACACTTCACATACACTACACGTACACTACACATACACTACACATACACTACATATACACTACATATACACTACACGTACACTACACATACACTACACATACATTACACATACGCAACACTACACACATACACTACACATACACTATACATACACTACACATACACTACACGTACACTACACATACACTACACATACACTACACACACACACTACACATGCACTACACATGCACTACACATGCACTACACATACACTACACATACACTACACATACACTACACATACACTACATATTCACTACACATACACTACACATACACTACACATACACTACACGTACACTACACGTACACTACACATACACTACACGTACACTACACGTACACTACACGTACACAACACATACACTACACATACACTACACGTACACTACACATACACTGCACGTACACTACACGTACACTACACATACACTACATGTACACTACACATACACTACACGTACACTACACATACACTACACGTACACTACACATACACTACAGATACACTACACATACACATTCACATACACTACACATACACTACACGTACACTACACACACACTAGACACACACTACACACACACTACACACACACTACACGTACACTACACGTACACTACACATACACTACACATACACTACACATACACTACACATACACTACACATATACTCCACATACACTACACATACACTACACATACACTACACGTACACTACACATACACTACACATACAATACACGTACACTACACTGTTACACTGCACACACTACACATACACTACACAAACACTACACATACACTAAACATACACTACACATACACTACAAATACACTACACATACACATACACTACACATACACAACACATACACTAAACATACACTACACATACACTACAAATACACTACACATACACATACACTACACATACACTACACATACACTACACATACACTACACGTTCACTACACGTACACTACACATACACTACACGTACACTACACATACACTACACGTACACTACACATACACTACAGATACACTACACATACACATTCACATACACTACACATACACTACACGTACACTACACACACACTACACACACATTACACAAACACTACACATACACTACACATATACTACACATACACTACACATACACTACACATACACATATACTACACATACACTACACATACACTACACATACACTACACATACACTACACATACAATACACGTACACTACACATACACTACACATACACTACACATACACTACACATACAGTACACATACACTACACATACACTACACAAACACTACACATACACTACACATACACTAAACATTCATTACACATACACTACACATACACTACACATACACTACACATACACATACACTACACATACACTACACATACACTACACATGCAATACACATGCACTACACATGCACTACACATACACTACACATACACTACACATACACTACACATACACTACACAAGCACTACACATGCACTACACATGCACTACACATACACTACACGTACACTACACGTACACTACACATACACTACACATACACTACATATACACTACATATACACTACACGTACACTACACATACACTACACATACATTACACATACGCAACACTACACACATACACTACACATACACTATACATACACTACACATACACTATACGTACACTACACATACACTACACGTACACTACACATACACTACACACATACACTACACATGCACTACACATGCACTACACATGCACTACACATACACTACACATACACTACACATACACTACACATACACAACACATTCACTACACATACACTACACATACACTACACATACACTACACGTACACTACACGTACACTACACATACACTACACGTACACTACACATGCACTACACGTGCACAACACATACACTACACATACACTACACGTACACTACACATACACTACACGTACACTACACATACACTACACATACACTACACGTACACTACACATACACTACACGTACACTACACATACACTACACGTACACTACACATACACTACAGATACACTACACATACACATTCACATACACTACATTTACACTACACGTACACTACACACACACTACACACACACTACACACGCACTACACGTACACTACACGTACACTACACATACACTACACATACACTACACATACACTACACATACACTACACGTACACTACACATACACTACACATACAATACACGTACACTACACTGTTACACTGCACACACTACACATACACTACACAAACACTACACATACACTAAACATACACTACACATACAATACACGTACACTACACATACACTACACATACACTACACATACACTACACATACAGTACACATACAGTACACATACACTACACAAACACTACACATACACTACACATACACTAAACATACATTTCACATACACTACACATACACTACACATACACTACACATACACATACACTACACATACACTACACATACACTACACATGCACTACACATGCACTACACATGCACTACACATACACTACACATACACTACACATACACTACACATACACTACACATGCACTACACATGCACTACACATGCACTACACATACACTACACATACACTACACATACACTACACGTACACTACATGTACACTACACATACACTACACGTACACTACACATACACTACACATACACTACATATACACTACATATACACTACACGTACACTACACATACACTACACATACATTACACATACGCAACACTACACACATACACTACACATACACTATACATACACTACACATACACTACACGTACACTACACATACACTACACGTACACTACACATACACTACACACATACACTACACATGCACTACACATGCACTACACATGCACTACACATACACTACACATACACTACACATACACTACACATACACAACACATTCACTACACATACACTACACATACACTACACATACACTACACGTACACTACACGTACACTACACATACACTACACGTACACTACACATACACTACACGTACACAACACATACACTACACATACACTACACGTACACTAAACATACACTACACGTACACTACACATACACTAAACATACACTACACGTACACTACACATACACTACACGTACACTACACATACACTACACGTACACTACACATACACTACACAAGCACTACACATGCACTACACATGCACTACACATACACTACACGTACACTACACGTACACTACACATACACTACACATTCACTACATATACACTACATATACACTACACGTACACTACACATACACTACACATACATTACACATACGCAACACTACACACATACACTACACATACACTATACATACACTACACATACACTATACGTACACTACACATACACTACACGTACACTACACATACACTACACACATACACTACACATGCACTACACATGCACTACACATACACTACACATACACTACACATACACTACACATACACAACACATTCACTACACATACACTACACATACACTACACATACACTACACGTACACTACACATACACTACACGTACACTACACATGCACTACACGTGCACAACACATACACTACACATACACTACACGTACACTACACATACACTACACGTACACTACACATACACTACACATACACTACACGTACACTACACATACACTACACGTACACTACACATACACTACACGTACACTACACATACACTACAGATACACTACACATACACATTCACATACACTACATTTACACTACACGTACACTACACACACACTACACACACACTACACACGCACTACACGTACACTACACGTACACTACACATACACTACACATACACTACACATACACTACACATACACTACACGTACACTACACATACACTACACATACAATACACGTACACTACACTGTTACACTGCACACACTACACATACACTACACAAACACTACACATACACTAAACATACACTACACATACAATACACGTACACTACACATACACTACACATACACTACACATACACTACACATACAGTACACATACAGTACACATACACTACACAAACACTACACATACACTACACATACACTAAACATACATTACACATACACTACACATACACTACACATACACTACACATACACATACACTACACATACACTACACATACACTACACATGCACTACACATGCACTACACATACACTACACATACACTACACATACACTACACATGCACTACACATGCACTACACATACACTACACATACACTACACATACACTTCACATACACTACACATACACTACACATACACTACACATGCACTACACATGCACTACACATGCACTACACATACACTACACATACACTACACATACACTACACGTACACTACATGTACACTACACATACACTTCACGTACACTACACGTACACTACACATACACTACACGTACACTACATGTACACTACACATACACTACATATACACTACATATACACAACACGTACACTACACATACACTACACATACATTACACATACGCAACACTACACACATACACTACACATACACTATACATACACTACACATACACTACACGTACACTACACATACACTACACGTACACTACACATACACTACACACATACACTACACATGCACTACACATGCACTACACATGCACTACACATACACTACACATACACTACACATACACTACACATACACAACACATTCACTACACATACACTACACATACACTACACATACACTACACATACACTACACGTACACTACACATACACTACACGTACACTACACATACACTACACGTACACAACACATACACTACACATACACTACACGTACACTACACATACACTACACGTACACTACACATACACTAAACATACACTACACGTACACTACACATACACTATACGTACACTACACATACACTACACGTACACTACACATACACTACAGATACACTACACATACACATTCACATACACTACACTTACACTTACACTACACGTACACTACACACACACTACACACACACTACACACGCACTACACGTACCCTACACGTACACTACACATACACTACACATACACTACACATACACTACACATACACTACACATATACTACACATACACTACACATACACTACACATACACTACACGTACACTACACATACACAACACATACAATACAAGTACACTACACTGTTACACTGCACACACTACACATACACTACACAAACACTACACATACACTAAACATACACTACACATACACTACAAATACACTACACATACACATACACTACATATACACTACACATACACTACACATACACTACACGTTCACTACACGTACACTACACATACACTACACATACACTACACATACACTACACATACACTACACAAACACTACACATACACTACACATACACTACACATACACTACACATACACTACACATACACCACACATACACTACACATACACCACACATACACTACACATACACTACACATACACTACACATACACTACACATACACTACACATACACTACACATACACTACACATACACCACACATACACTACACATACACCACACATACACTACATATACACTACACATACACTACACATACACATACACTACACATACACTACACATACACTACACATACACTACACATACACTACACATACACTACACAAACACTACACATACACTACACATACACTTCACATACACATACACTACACATACACTACACATACACTACACATACACTACACATACACTATGCATACACTACATATACACTACTCATATACACTACCCGTACACTACACATACACTACACGTGCGCTACACATACACTACACATACACTACACGTACACTACACGTACACTACACGGACACTACTCATACACTGCACATACACTACACTGCACACATACACTACGTGTAAACTACACAAACACTACACATACAGTACACGTACACTACACATACACTACACATACACATACACTACACGTACACTACACACACACTACACACACACTACACATACACTACACATACACTACACATACACAACACATACACTACATATACACTACACGTACACTACACATACACTACACATACACTACACGTACACTACAAATACACTACACATATACTACATATATACTACACATACACTACACGTACACTACACATACACTACACATACACTACACATACACTACACGTACACTACACATACACTTCACGTACACTACACTACACACATACACTACACATACACTACACTACACACATACACTACACATACACTATACATACACTACTCATACACTACACGTACACTACACATACACATACACTACACATACACTACACGTACACTACACACATACACTACACACATACACTACATGTACACTACACATACACTACACATACACTACACTACACACATACACTACACGTACACTTCACATACACTACACATACACTACACGTACACTACATGTACACTACACATTCACTACACATAGAATACACGTACACCACACATACACTGCACACACTACACATACACTACATATACACTACACATACACCACATGTACACTACACATACACTACACATACACATACACTACACATACACTACACGTACACTACACATTCACTACACATAGAATACACGTACACCACACATACACTGCACACACTACACAAACACTACCTACACTACACATATACACAACACGTACACTACACATACACATTCACATACACTACACGTACACTACAGGTACATTACACATACACTACACGTACACTACACGTACACTACACATACACTACACATACACTACACGTACACTACACATACACTTCACGTACACTACACTACACACATACACTACACATACACTACACTACACACATACACTACACATACACTATACATACACTACTCATACACTACACGTACACTACACATACACATACACTACACATACACTACACGTACACTACACACATACACTACACACATACACTACACGTACACTACACATACACTACACATACACTACACGTACACTACACACATACACTACACACATACACTACACATACACTACACATACACGACACGTACACTACACATACACTTCACGTACACTACACTACACACATACACTACACATACACTACACATACACTACACTACACACATACACTACACATACACTATACATACACTACTCATACACTACACGTACACTACACATACACTACACATACACTACAGGTACACTACACATACCCTACCCGTACACTACACACATACACTACACATACACTACCCATACACTACATATACACTACATGTACACTACACATACACTACACATACACTACACATACACTACACTACACACATACACTACACGTACACTAAACATAAACTAGACATGCACTACACATACACTACACTTACACTACACATAAAATACACATGCACTACACATACACTACACTTACACTACACATATACTGCACATACACTACATGTACACTACACATACACTACACATACACTACACTACACACATACACTACACGTAAACTTCACATACACTACACATACACTACACGTACACTACATGTACACTACACATTCACTACACATAGAATACACGTACACCACACATACACTGCACACACTACACATACACTACATATACACTACACATACACCACATGTACACTACACATACACTACACATACACATACACTACACATACACTACACGTACACTACACATTCACTACACATAGAATACACGTACACCACACATACACTGCACACACTACACAAACACTACCTACACTACACATATACACAACACGTACACTACACATACACATTCACATACACTACACGTACACTACAGGTACATTACACATACACTACACGTACACTACACGTACACTACACATACACTACACGTACACTACACGTACACTACACATACACTACACATACACTACACTACACATATACACTACACGTACACTACACATACACATTCACATACACTACACGTACACTATACGTACACTACACGTACACTACACATACACTACACGTACACTACACGTACACTACACGTACACTACACGTCCACTACACATACACTACACATACACTACACGTACACTACACATACACTACACGTACACTACACATACACTACACGTACACTACACATACACTACAGATACACTACACATACACATTCACATACACTACACATACACTACACGTACACTACACATGCACTACACGTACACTACACACATACAACACACACACTACACAAACACTACACATACACTACACATATACTACACATACACTACACATACACATACACTACACATACACTACACACACTACACATACACTACACATACACTACACATATACTACGCATATACTACACATACACTACACATACACTACACGTACACTACACATACACTACACATACTCTACACATACACTACACATACACTACACGTTCACTACACGTACACTACATATACACTACACATACACTACACGTACACTACACATACACTACACATACACTACACATACACTACACATACACTACACAAACACTACACATACACTACACAAACACTACACATACACTACACATACACTACACATACACTAAGCATACACTAAACATACACTACACATACACTACACATACACTACACATACACTAAGCATACACTAAACATACACTACACATACACTACACATACACATACACTACATATACACTACACGTACACTACACGTACACTACATGTACACTACACATACACTACACATACACTACACATACACTACACATGCACTACACATGCACTACACATACACTACACATACACTACACATACACAACACATACACTACACGTACACTACACATACACTACACATACACTACACATACACTACACGTACACTACACGTACACTACACATACACTACACATACACTACACATACTCTACACATACACTACACATACACTACACATACACTACACAAACACTACACATACACTACACATACACTACACATACACTAAACATACACTAAATATACACTACACATACACTACACATACACATACACTACACATACACTACACATACACTACACGTACACTACACATACACTACACATGCACTACACATACACTACACATGCACTACACATACACTTCACATACACTACACATTCACTACACATACACTACACATACACTACACGTACACTACACGTACACTACACATACACTACACATACACTACACATACACTACACATACACTACACATGCACTACACATACACTACACATACACTACACATACACTACACATACACTACACATGCACTACACGTGCACTACACATACACTACACATACACTACACATGCACTACACATACACTACACACACACTACACATACACTACACGTATACTACACATACACTACACATACACTACACATACACTACACGTACACTACACGTACACTACACATACACTACACAAACACTACACATACACTACACATACACTACACATACACTACACATACACTAAACATACACTAAACATACACTACACATACACTACACATACACATACACTACACATACACTACACATACA